>NC_057807.1:47131671-47230304 GCF_018294505.1 Triticum aestivum | reverse complement strand
CCAAGGGAAAAAGGCTTAGGTGGCAAATGGTAAAACCAAGTTTGGGCCTTGCTGGAGGAGTTTTATTCAAAGCGAAATGTCAAGGGGGTCCCATAAATCACCCAACCGCGTAAGGAACGCAAAATCACGGAACATAACACCGGTATGACGGAAACTAGGGCGGCAAGAGTGGAACAAGACACCAGGCATAAGGCCGAGCCTTCCACCCTTTACCAAGTACTCCCTCCATTCCTCAATATAAGGTGTATTATTTTTCCAAAAAGTCAAACTTCTCTAAGTTTGACCAAGTTTATAGACAAAAATATCAATATCTAGAATACCAAATCATTATCACTAGATTCATGATGAACTATATTTTTACATTTTATATATTTAGTATTATAAATCTTTATATACTTTGCTGTAAAGTTGGTTAAACATAGACAACAGTTGACTTTTTCAAAAACTAATACACCTTATATTTAGGAACCGAGGGAGTATATAAGGTGTATTAATTAAACAAGAGATATTGTGATATCCCAAAAATATCCATGTTCCTACAAGGAACGAACTTCATCTTCACCTGCAACTAGCAACGCTATAAGAGGGGCTGAGCAAAAGCGGTGACATAGCCAAACAACGGTTTGCTAGGACAGGGTGGTTAGAGGCTTGACATGGCAATATGGGAGGCATGATAAACAAATGGCAGGTAGAGCTAACATAGCGATAGAGCGAGCAACTAGCAAAGCAAAGATAGAAGTGATATCGAAGGTATGGTCTCTTGCCTGCAAAGTTCTCAGAGTTGTCAAAGGCTTGATCCTCGTAAGCGTTCTCAACAAGTTCCTCGTGCACGTACTCGTCTCCCGGCTCTACCCAAAGCAAGAACACAAGCAATGGAATCACAATCAAACATGGAGCAATGCACAAGCAACATGATGCAATACATGACAAGATATACGAAATGTGATATGCAATGCATATGTGGGCTCCGGAAGGGAAAATGATGAAAAAGGCATCAACTTGGCAAACCAAGTATGCCGCTGGAAAGATGAGATGATTTCGGTTGAAATCGATGATGAGGATATGTACCTAGGATAGGGTCATAGACCTATCTAGGATACCATGCCCAAGGACATCCTTAGACGAAGCTACCTTCCAGTCGACGAAGAGAGACTCCACTCGACCGGCTAGAAGACACTCGACAAACCTGAAGACACTCGACCATCAAGACCCACTCGACCATCAGGAGTTCAGGATCTACTCTGCATCCAAACGGTCTGTAATTAAGTAGTCTTAATGGTCATGATGACACTTTAAGTAGGGCGTTACCAGTAACGCCCGGCCTTAATGTACTTTAATCCTCTGCTACGTGGGATGGCTGGGGTCCTGGCGTCCTCTATATAAGCCACCCTCCTCCACTGGTAGAAGGGTTGGAACCCCTGTAACTCATATACATAGAAATTAGTCGACCGCCTCCGGGCTCCGAGACGTAGGGCTGTTACTTCCTCCGAGAAGGGCCTGAACTCGCTAAACACTCGTGTGTACAACTACTCCATAGCTAGGATCTTGCCTCTCCATACCTACCCCCCATTCTACTGTTAGACTTAGAACCACGACAGTTGGCGCCCACCTTGGGGCAGGTGTCTTAGCGACTTTTTTTGGAGAAGTTGCAATTTGTCCGATCGCCTTCATCATGGTTTCCGGCGGAGCTCTAGTCGAGGGCCACGAGATCCGTCTCGGTGCGCTCACTTTCATTGCCGACGACTCCGCTTGGCTCCAAGAGGCACCACTCGACATCGACGCGCTCCCGGTCCGCGGGGCGACGCACTTTCGGGCGTGTGTCTGCGGCATCTTGCTGCGGCAGCCGTCGACCCCATACCGGTCGACTCCTACGCCGTCCTCCCTCCCTGTCTCCCACCAGCGCAAGCGATCCGGTCGGTCGAGGCTCTAGCGATGGGTGAGACACGCAGTGGCTCACCAATCGGCCACCACCCAAGTTGCGGCGATTGAGCCCGACGAATCTCTCTACGGCCTGTTCGACTGGCTCCGTAGAGACTGCATCCGAGTGCGATAGCAGTGATCCAGCGGCGGAGGTCCTGATGGTCAAAGGGCCCCGTAGTCCTCCCGGTTTCCCCCGCGGCGACGGGATGGACGACGAGGACGACCCCGCTCAAGCCCATGAAGAGTACCAACCCGTGCCGCTCACTTCCCAGCAGAGGGAAGAACTTCGCCGCCGGAACATGGATGCCCTGCATACTCCCATTGCAGGAGAAAGTCCTGAGGCTCGTGCCCTGGAAGAGGTGCGTTTAGCCAACCTGGCTGAACGCACTCGACTGGAGAACCTCCAGCGAGCACTCGATGAGCGTGCGCGTCAATGAGTGACCAACTCCAACCGACGTCAGCTCTTTCCGCAACCAACTCAGGTATATCGAACCCCAATTCAGAATTTGGCAGCTGCAGCTCGCATAGCGGAGTCAATTCAGCCCTCTCAGTCAGAGGCTGGAAGAGGCTTGATGCAGATCAGAGATTTGCTCCGGGCGGCAGGAGATCAGAATTCAGCTGTGTCACAGTCGCGCAACAGGATTCACAGTCGATCTGTCGCTGCGAATACTGTTCAATCGGCTCACAGTCCAAGGTCGCCTCTGAGGCGCATGGGACGTGAAGGCCGGCGGGACCACTATGATGATCGATTTGATCGTGATGATAGGCGTCGAGTGCCCACTCCTCCTCCGGGAAGTGGGTCTAACGCCCATCGGCAGCAAGATGACAGATGCCAGCTCAGTGTTGGGCGGAGAGCTCTAGTCGACCCCAGAGAGCCAGGCTTTGACGCGAGATCCATCATCGTGCAAGGTTTGGTCGACCGAAACAGAGCTCATAGAGGTGGTCATGACAGAGATGTGCCCACAAGCAGCCGAGTCCACGTTTCAGGTCCAGAATGTTTTAGCAGAGCAATCAGAGCCGCAGTGATACCCCCCAACTTCAGGTTGGCGACTGGGGTGAGTAAGTTCACCGGAGAGTCTAAGCCTGAAACTTGGCTCGAAGACTACCGAGTGGCTGTTCAGATTGGTGGCCGTAATGATGAGGTGGCCATGAAACATTTGCCACTTATGCTAGAGGGTTCAGCCAGGGCGTGGTTGAATCAGTTAGCTCCTAGCAGCATTTACACCTGGGAAGATCTTTCTCAAGTGTTCGTCAGGACGTTTGAGGGAACTTGCAAGCGACCTGCCGGATTGACTGAGCAACAAGTTTGTGTACAAAAGTCGAGTGAAACACTGAGGGATTACATCCAGAGGTGGATCACTTTGCATCATACTGTAGAGAATGCGTCAGACCATCAAGCGGTTTGCGCCTTCAAGGATGGCGTCAAGAACAGAGAGTTGACCCTGAAGTTTGGTCGAACTGGAGATATGACCCTGAGTCGGATGATGGAAATAGCCACCAAGTACGCCAACGGCGAAGAAGAGGACCGACTCCGGAGCGGCAAGTACAAGCCGAGTCAATCGGATAAAGGAAACTCCAGTCGGAAGCAAAAGCGGAAGGCCGAGCCAGCAGCTCCTGGAGAGGCTCTGGCCGTGACTCAGGGCAAATTCAAAGGGAAGCCTAAAGGATCTTGGAACCCCAAGAGGGTAAAAGATAAGGAAGGTAAAGATGTGATGGATCTACCGTGTCATATCCACACGAATAAAGACGAATAGGGTAACTTCATCTACCCAAAGTATACCACTCGCCAGTGCCGGCTCTTAATCCAGCAGTTTCAAGGGAAACAGCGGAAAGATAAAGAGAAGGAGTCAGACAAGGTTGAGGAAAAGGAGGAAAGTGATGGAGAGTACCCTCATGTCAACTCCACTCTGATGATTTTTGCTGATGTCGAGAGCAAAAGTCGACTGAAAGTGATCAACCGTGAGATCAATATGGTCGCCCCGGCGACACCAAACTATCTGAGATGGTCACAAACTCCCATTACTTTTGACTAGTCTGACCATCCTACTCACATTGCCACCCCTGGGAGGCAAGCGCTGGTGGTCGACCCGGTCGTCGAAGGCACTCGACTGACAAAGGTATTGATGGATGGCGGCAGCGGGTTGAATATACTGTATGCAGAGACGCTCAAGGGAATGGGCATTCTGATGTCCAGACTCAGTTCCAGCAACATGAGTTTTCACGGAGTCATCCCAGGAAAGAAGGCCGAGTCACTCGGCCAAATAGCTCTGGATGTGGTGTTCGGCGACTCGAAACATTTCCGCAAAGAGAAGCTGACATTTGAAGTCGTGGATTTCCAGAGCGCCTACCACGCCATTTTGGGAAGACCAGCCTACGCCCGCTTCATGGCTCGACCATGATATGTGTACCTCAAGTCAAAGATGCCTGGCCCCAAAGGCGTGATCACCATCACTGGCAACTGGAAGAAAGCGGAAGAGTGTTTTCAGAAAGGCTCAAAGATTGCGGATGACCAGATAACAGTGGTAGAGCTAGAGGGATACAAGAAGAATGCAGATCCGAGTGATTTACTGCGGGCCAAGAAGCCCGCCACAGGGTCAGCATTTCAGTCGTCCGGTGAGATGAAGCCAGTTCATATCCACACGACTGACCCCAATGCAGCTCCGACTCATATTTCCACAACACTCGACTCTAAATAGGAAGAAGCGCTCACCCAGTTCCTCCGTGAGAACTGGGACATCTTCGCATGGAAGCCAGCTGACATGCCGGGTGTTCCCAGGGGACTGGCTGAGCATCGCCTTAGAGTCGATTCAAAAGCAAAACCTGTTAAGGAACATCTTCGACGGTCCGCCGTTCAGAAGAAAAAAGCCATTGGCGAGGAGGTGGCTCGACTCCTTGCAGCAGAGTTCATCCGAGAGATATACCACTCCGAGTGGCTCGCCAATGTCATCATGGTTCCCAAAAAGGACAATTCCCTTCGTATGTGCATTGATTTCAAACATATCAATCGGGCCTGCCCGAAGATCATTTTCCTCTCCCTCGCATCGACCAAATTGTTGACTCGACCGCAGGGTGCGAGAGATTGTCTTTTCTAGACGCTTATTCCGGGTATCATCAGATCCGTCTGTATGGGCCCGACGAAATCAAAACAGCTTTCATCACTCCATTCGGGTGCTTCTGCTATATCACCATGCCATTCGGCCTCAAGAATGTCGGAGCCACGTTCATGAGAATGATTCAAAAGTGTTTACTCACTCAAATCAGTCGGAATGTGGAAGCATACATGGATGACATCATGGTCAAGTCGCGAAAGGGTTCCGACCTATTGACTGACTTAGCTGAAACATTTGCCAATCTCAGGAGGTATGATATCAAGCTCAATCCATCAAAGTGCACATTCGGAGTACCTGGCGGAAAGTTACTCAATTTTCTTGTTTCCGAACGAGGAATCGATGCTAACCCAGAAAAAGTTGGTACCATACTCCGAATGAAGCGCCCTGTGCGTGTGCACGACGTCCAGAAGCTTACTGGATGCTTGGCCGCGTTAAGTCAATTCATCTCTCGCCTCGGTGAAAAGGCGTTGCCTCTTTACCGGCTGATGAAGAAGGCAGACAAGTTCGAGTGGACTCCAGAAGCTGATGCAGCGTTTGCCGAGTTAAAAACTCTGCTCTCCACCCAGCTGATGCTTGTTGCTCCAATCAGCAAAGAGCCTCTGTTGCTTTATATTGCAGCCACATGACAAGTCGTCAGTACAGTACTTACGGTCGAGCGGGAAGAAGAAGGGAAAGCCTTCAAAGTTCAGCGCCCAGTGTATTATCTCTCTGAAGTTTTGACCCCATCGAAGCAAAGATATCCTCATTATCAGAAGCTCGTATATGGGATCTACATGACCATGAAGAAGGTTGCTCATTATTTCTCTGATCATGACATTACAGTCGTCAGCGACGCACCATTGTCAGAAATTCTGCACAACAGAGATGCAACTAGTCGAGTGGCTAAATGGGCGATTGAACTCCTTCCCCTTGATATCAAATTCGAGGCAAAGAAAGCCATTAAGTCCCAGGCTATAGCAGATTTCCTTCCCGAGTGGATTGAGCAACAACAGCCGGCTCAAGTCCACTCGGAGCATTGGACCATGTTCTTTGATGGCTCTAAGATGTTAAATGGTTCTGGTGCTGGGGTCGTTTTGGTTTCCCCCCGAGGAGACAAGCTCAGATATGTGCTCCAGATCCACTTTGATTCCTCCAACAATGAAGCAGAATATGAAGCACTCTTGTCTGGATTACGCATGGCCATTTCACTCGGTGTCCGTCGCCTTATGGTCTATGGCGATTCAGATTTGGTGGTCAATCAAGTGATGAAGGAGTGGGACATTAGAAGCCGAGCCATGACTGGATACTGCAATGCGGTGAGGAAGCTCGAAAAGAAGTTCGAGGGGTTAGAGCTCCACCACATACCCCGACTGAAAAATCAAGCAGCCGACGATCTGGCGAAGATAGGATCCAAGAGAGAAGCTATCCCCAGTGATGTGTTTTTGGAAAACATCCACACTCTGTCAGTCGTGGAAGATCCTTTTACCGATGAAGCCCCGCAACCTAAGAGTGTCATGGACCCGACTGAGGTTAAAATCCCAGCGGTGGTCGACCTGATCATGGAAGTTCTAGTGATCACTCCAGATTGGACAGTACCATATATCGCGTATATCTTGAGGAAAGAGCTCCCGAAGGACGAAGAAGAGGCTCGACAAATCATCCGCCGATCTAAAGCCTTTACCGTGATAAAGGGACAGTTGTACAGAGAAAGCGCGACTGGAGTTGGTCAGAAATGCATAACGCCAGAGGAAGGTCGAATAATCCTTGATGACATTCACTCGGGAACCTGTGGCCATCATGCGTCCTCTCGGACCATCGTGGCCAAAGCATACCGAGCTGGATTTTATTGGCCAAGAGAGAATGAAATGGCGAAGGAGATAGTCGACAAGTGCGAGGGATGCCAATTTTACTCCAATATGTCACACAAGCCCGCGTCAGCTTTGAAGACTATACCACTCGTCTGGCCCTTTGCAGTGTGGGGTTTGGATATGGTCGGTCCTTTGAGAATAGGCAGAAGCGGTTTTACCCATGTGCTGGTAGCAGTCGACAAGTTCACTAAGTGGATCGAAGCTAAACCCATCAAGAACCTCGATGCCGGTACTGCTGTCAGCTTCATCAGAGAATTGATATTCAGATACGGGGTCCCGCACAGCATCATCACTGACAACGGGTCAAACTTCGACTCTGAAGAGTTTAGAGCTTTCTGCACATCTCAAGGCACGCGAGTCAACTACGCTTCAGTCGCTCACCCACAGTCGAATGGACAAGCAGAACGAGCCAACGGTTTGATCCTCAAAGGGTTGAAACCCCGTTTGATGCATGATCTTAAGCATGCGGTTGGTGCATGGGTCGAAGAACTTCCCTCAGTGCTTTGGGGGTTAAGGACCACGCCCAACCGGTCGACTGGGAAAACTCCATTCTTCTTGGTCTACGGGGCTGAAGCAGTCTTGCCGAGTGACCTTCTCCATAATGCTCCCCGAGTCGAGCTCTACACTGAAGCAGAAGCGGAACAAGCGCGGCAGGATGCAGTCGACCTTTTAGAGGAAGAGAGGGAGATGGCTCTGATCAGATCAACCATTTACCAACAGGACTTGTGTCGCTTCCACGCCAAAAACGTGAAGAGTCGAGCCTTCCAGGAAGGAGATTTAGTTCTCCGAGTGGATCAGCAGAAACCACACAAGCTTGCTCCTTCTTGGGAAGGTCCCTTCATAGTCACCAAAGTTATCCACAATGGAGCATACCGTCTTTACAATGTCGAGCATCAGATCGACGAGCCCCGAGCTTGGAACGCGGAACTTCTCCTCCCCTTTTACACCTAAGTATTAACTCGGACGAGTTGTAATAAAAGTACTTCTGTAGTTTGTTTATTAAAGACGAAAGCTTTATAATCTTCCCTGTAATCGTTATTTCTTTTGTCCTCTCAAAACAATCCCCCAGTGGGTGGCTTGGCTGCGAATCCGATTCGCCCAAGTCTGTAAAAAAATCCTAACCGAGTGGTGAGCCAGTCTCCCACACGAAGGCTTAGCTGCAAAATCCGTTTTGCCTAAGATAAATAAAATCCTACCGAGTGGTAAGCCAGCCTTCCACTCGGAGGCTTAGCTGCAGTCCAAGTACTCGCCTAAGATAAATAAAATCCTACCGAGTGGTAAGCCAGCCTTCCACTCAGAGGCTTAGCTGCAGTCCAAGTACTCGCCTAAGATAAATAAAATCCTACCGAGTGGTAAGCTAGCCTTCCACTCGGAGGCTTAGCTGCAGTCCAAGTACTCGCCTAAGATAAATAAAATCCTACCGAGTGGTAAGCTAGCCTTCCACACGGAGGCTTAGCTGCAGTCCAAGAACTCGCCTAAGTACAAGTACAACATGCGTTCTGCAAGGAGGACGAGGTGCAGGTCGACTGCTACCCTCTCCTTCCGAGCTGCGCCACCAATTCAAAAATCCTACCGAGTGGAGAGCAGACCTCCCACTCGGGGGCTTAGCTGCAGCCCAGTGCTCGCCTAAGTATCTGGAATCCTACCGAGTGGAGAGCAGACCTCCCACTCGGGTGCTTAGCTGTAGCCCAGTGCTCGCCTAAGTATCTGAAATCCTACCGAGTGGAGAGCAGACCTCCCAGTCGGGGGCTTAGCTGCAGCCCAATGCTCATCTAAGTATCTGAAATCCTACCGAGTGGAGAGCAGACCTCCCACTCGGGGGCTTAGCTGCAGCCCAGTGCTCGCCTAAGTGTCTGAAATCCTACCGAGTGGAGAGCAGACCTCCCACTCGGGGGCTTAGCTGCAGCCCAGTGCTCGCCTAAGTATCTAAAAATCCTACCGAGTGGAGGGCACCTCTCGGGGACTTAGCTGCAGCCCAGTGCTCGCCTAAGTGAATTGGGGGACAAGTCGATGGCAATAAGCGCTTCGCTTTAACCTGCAAAAGACTCCTCAAACCAAATGCAAACATATTCAGCGACGAACCCAAGTTCGCATAACACCTAATGAAACCAAAAGTGCTCAGGCGCTAGGCCTATTAAGGTTTGTCGGTTACAAAACTCACTCGGCATACCGAGGCAAATTTAAAGTATCAAGCTCAGAAGTTTTTTACCCCTCCTGTGGAGGGCTGGAAGGTGCCACAAACTCGTCCAGATCAATTCCATCTGCAATCCGAGTGGCAGCGGCAATGAAGGTCTCCATGAAAGATCTGAAATCGTGCTTCTTGGTGTTGGCCACCCTAAGAGCCACCAGCTTGTCCTCTTGTGCATCCTTGCAGTGAACGCGGACTAGAGACAGAGCAACATCCGCGCCGCACCTGGCCGAAGACTTCTTCCACTCCTACACTCGACTTCGGACCTCGTTCAGTCGAGTCATCAGAGACTCGAGGTCGTTCTGGAGTGTCTCTCTTGGCCAGAGTGTTGTGTCGATGCGGGAAGTTGCGACCTTTAGCCTTGCGAGATAATCGATGATGGCAACAACACGAGATTCAACTCGGAGCACGTTCATGGCGACTTCATCTTTCACAGGAGAGTTGATGGGGTCCAAGTTTACTTCTAGTCGACCAGTCTCCTCTTCAAAGTTCTGACAAAATTCTGCAAGCACAACCACCGAGTCAAGACAAACAGTCGGAGGTTACAATTAAAATATTTGTTTGGTACAAAGGATTACCTTCAAGCATGAGGAACAACTTCTTGGCGAGTCCACCCAGATAAGCCTCTAGATCATTCTTCTTTCTCTTCAACTCACTGGCCTTGTCATTCAGGGTGGTCTTGTCACTTTTCAGTCGACTGACCTCCTGGTTGGCAGCATCAAGAGCAGCTTTCAGATTGGTGTTTTCTTCTTCAAGCTTAGTCACTGAAGCCAGCTTCTCATCTGCAAGCCTGGTCTTCTCTAAAGCAGTTTTTTGCATCTCAGCCAAGTCATGCTCTTGTTTCTTCAGGGCATCCGTCACTTTGCCTGCAATGTTACAGTGAGATTAGATTCAGAAACAAGTGAGAGGCAAAGGCAGTCGTCAAAGGCCTCAGCAAGCATACCTTTAGCTTCCTCCTTCGCCTTCGTCAAGTTCTCTTGGGCCAGTTTCAGATCGAGCTCGAGCTGAATGTGTTTGTTCTCCAACTCAGTATAACGAGCCGCAAGGTCACAGGATTTCTACGAAGAACCAATTGACAGATGTCAAAGACAATTCACTTCCGAGTGAGTAAGGAAAAATCATAGCGTTTCTAAGACTACGGCCGAATGCAAACATTCGACCATAGTCTCGGGGACTACACCCAGTGGGTGCACTCAGCGTGCCCCCACTAGTTTCATCAGTTAGAGTCGACCAGTGGACCAACAACACAAAAAAAACCCGGAGGTGTTCTTCAGACTATAATCGACTTCAAGAAGTCGACCACAGTCTCGGGGACTACACCCAGTGGGTGCACTCAGCGTGCCCCCACCGGTCTATGAATCTATTCGACCTAGTCGAGTAAGGAAAAAACTTAAGACATAAAGACTATAGTCGACTGCCAGCAGTCGACCATAGCCTTGGGGACTACACCCAGTGGGTGCACTCAGCGTGCCCCCACTAGTCCGGAATTTCAATCGACACACCCAGTGGGTGTAGGACAAACTCTAAGAATTACAAAAAGAAGAGTTTACAGATATCATATCCTAACAGAACAGGCAGTGACCGACTGACCTGAACATTACTCTGAAGAGCTGAACTGGCGTCATAGGCTGCCTGGCTAGCTTCTCGTATCGCCTTCACTTGCTCCATCATGACCCCCGCTTGGCGTATCGCTTCTCTAGCAGCACTGGCTTGGTCTTCTGGAACGAGGTAGGTGGAGAAAAGCGAGGGTTGAGCAGCACTCGACGACGAAGGGCGAGCACTCGTCAACGGCACCGCGAAGGTTACGGTGGGTCGAGTGACATTGTCTCCCTCCACGACCAACGTCTCGGGTGCTGGCACATCCTGAGTCGCCTTGCCAGCAGACGTTTTCTTGCTTCTCCTCGGCCGTGGTGGTTCTTCGTCGTCGTCGTCAGGAAGGTCAATAACAATGTTAGATGAAACTGCAGGAAGAATCAAAATTAGAGACAATAAGTCAGTCGACTGAAAATGGCAGAACAGGAGTCATACCAGGTTTTGAGGTTGCAGCATCCTCCATCTCGTGGTCTTCGGCCCTCGCCGAAGTGTCGGAAGTAGCAGCGCTGCAGTTCCAAAAGTCAGTCGATTGGCCCATGAGTCGACCAAGAACAAGTTCATGAAACAGGGAAAGCTCAAAACTACCATTACCCTGAGATAGTGGGGATCACCATCTTCATCTTCGGCAAGACCTTTGCAGGCTTCGACGGTGCCACTCGAGATTGCTTCGGAGCCTTCTCAGTCGGTGCCGGAGAAGTAGTCCGAGGGCGCTTGGTTGACTGGGAAGCGGTTGCGACCCCCTTACCCCGCTCAGTCACGGGATCATGGGCAAGCTTCGAGCGTCTTTCCGAGCGGGGAGGTGCAACTTCCTCCTCCTCCTCCTCTTCTTCCTCCTCACCAGAGTCATCACCCTCGTCGTCGTCGTCAGCATCCGAATCCCACTCCTCCGGGCTTTCGCCCCCGCTTCCTTCCTCCTCCTCAGTCGGCGTCTGTGCCCCATTGGGCATCGAGTACAATTCAGTGGTGGCCTGTCAGACAACAAAGCAAAACAAAGATCAATCGACCAATTCGCGGCAAAGCAAAATGGTTAAAGCAAGATCACAATCGGGGATAAGTGGCCATACCGCGTCCGGCGTATAAGTACAGTCGAGTGGCGGGATCCTCCTAGCCCCTTGAGGGTTGTCCTTGTTCCCTGTGATGGCGGCCACCCACCTCTCCAGCGTGGCGTCGTCGACTGCTTCTGGATGGACCCGAGTGGTGTCTTCGGTACCGCAGTACAACCACATCGGGTGGCCTCGGTACTGGAGCGGTTGGATGCGCCGCCTAAGGAAGACTTCCAGAAGATCCATGCCCGTCACTCCGTCCCGAACGAGTTGGACCACGTGCTCCATCAACATTTTTACCTCAGCTTTCTCCTCAGGAAGCACCTTCAGAGAAGACGGTTTGTCCACTCGGTCCATGGAGAACGGAGGGAGACCAGTCGACTGCCCCGGCGTCGACTCGTCTTGGCAGTAGAACCAAGTCGAGTGCCACCCTCTGAACGACTCAGGAAGGGTCATGGCCGAGAAAGTGCTCTTATTCCTCAACTGAATCCCAAGACCCCCGCACATCTGAATAACCTTGGTCCTCTCATCATCCGGACTCGCCTTTTTTACTGTCTGTGAGCGGCAGGTGAATATGTGCTTGAAGAGACCCCAGTGCGGTCGACAACCCAGGAAGTTCTCGCACATGGACACAAAGGCAGCAAGATAGGCGATGGAATTGGGATTGAAATGGTGGAGTTGCGCCCCAAAGAAATTCAGAAACCCACGGAAGAACACACTCGGCGGCAGAGAAAAACCACGATCTACGTGAGTGGCTAAGAGAACGCACTCACCCTCCTGCGGCTGCGGTTGACACTCGGACCCCGGGAGCCTTGCTGACCCGTGGGGGTTCAATCCCTCATTGGCCAGGTCGTTGAGATCTTTCTCAGTGATGGTCGAGCGGATCCAATCCCCTTGGACCCAACCCTTCGGCAGGCGGGACCTCGACGAAGATCCGCCCCGACTGGACGGTCTCCCCTTCGCTTGCCCCGTCGCCGTCGCCTTCTTCGCGCGCTCTAGGGCCGCCGTCTTCTCCTTCACCATTGTCGCCGACGAAGCCCGCGAAAGGTGGATAGGCGGAGTCGGGAGCAGGCGCAGTGGGCGGAGGCAGAGAGGGAAGAGAGAAGAATGGGAAGGCACTGTTCAAAAAACCCTCCCCCGGCGCTTTATATAAGGGCGTTTCCGAGTGGCTGACGAGTGGGTCCGAGCAATCCTGTCACATCCCGAAATAGTCGCGCGCGCATGATACGTGGTGAAAAAGGCGGCGCGGAAATCGAGGCATCCACGCCTTATCCCGTCCGATTGCCGCGGACCGCCCCGCTTCGCGCGCTTCCCAAATTTCGGATCCCGCAAAATCCGCTAGCAGCAGATCAATCTATCAGACAATATCTTTCCCGCGATCCGTCGCTCGGGAGTTCTCCAAAGTTCAAAAGTTCACTCGACAGAAGATAAGAATGGATCAAGGCGACTGAAGTAAAAGTTGACGCCAACACCGAAAGAAAAATCGCCAATCCAAGATACGACACAATCAAAGCACAAGAAATGAGTCGGAGAAAATCATCAACTCCTTCCTCACTCGAACCTCGATCCATTCGGGGGCTAATGATGAGGATATGTACCTAGGGTAGGGTCATAGACCTATCTAGGATACCATGCCCAAGGACATCCTTAGACGAAGCTACCTTCTAGTCGACCAAGAGATACTCCACTCGATCGGCTAGAAGACACTCGACAAACCTGAAGACACTCGACCATCAAGACCCACTCGACCATCAGGAGTTCAGGATCTACTCTGCATCCAAACGGTCTGTAATTAAGTAGCCTTAATGGTCATGATGACACTTTAAGTAGGGCATTACCAGTAACGCCCGGCCTTAATGTACTTTAATCCTCTGCTACGTGGGATGGCTGGGGTCCTGGCGTCCTCTATATAAGCCACCCTCCTCCACTGGTAGAAGGGTTGACACCCCTGTAACTCATATACACAGAAATCAGTCGACCGCCTCCGGGCTCCGAGACGTAGGGCTGTTACTTCCTTCGAGAAGGGCCTAAACTCGCTAAACACTCGTGTGTACAACAACTCTATAGCTAGGATCTTGCCTCTCCATACCTACCCCCCATTCTACTGTCAGACTTAGAACCATGACAATCGATATAAAGATCACCGGAATCGGATGCACGGTTTGCAAATGGCAAGCAAAACAAGAATGACACAAATCTGCGATTAACAGCACGATGCTACTTAGCATGCAACAAGAAACTATGCTACAACACCCCAATATAAAAACAACGCATATGGCAGTGATCTACAGAAGATGCTTGAAAAATAGGAACACTGAGCTACGGCTAAATCATAACATAGCAGGTTCAAACAAGCATGGGAAAAGTGCAAAAGATATCAGGTTGGACATGGCATAAACAGCATCAGGTAGCAATGTTCAGAGCAAGCAATAAACATGCTACAGGAACTTATAATAGCAAAACAAGTCATGACATGATTCTACTCAAAGCATAGAACAAAAGTCCCTTACTAACCATGAGCCAAAAAGGATCAGAAGAAATGATGGCATCCATGTAAACATAGCAAGTTTCGTTAACAGATTCAGCAAACAGGGCATGGCATTGACAGAATTATGAAGGCATCTTCGCGAGCTCGATTCACTCACCACAAGTCATTGCATGACAAGATAAGCATATCATCAGCAAGAAGACATGTTCATGAAGCTATCCATGGCAAGAACAAGTTCATAGCATGCAAGGATCAACTACAACAACCTTGGCAAAATTGAATAACATGTAAACAATCTGCCAGGAAACATTTTGTAGCAAAAGTAGAGCACGAAAATGACATGCTAGGCTACTCCATAATTGCAAACAGGGGCATGGATGGATAGCTCATAACCATATGTACAAAACATACTTACTGAAGTATCTCAAAATAAGCATGGATCTCTCTATAGCATCAAGTTTACATGGCATAAAAATAACAGCAGAACAGGGACTGAAATCAGCAACATCACGAGGCCTAGTTTACATGCTTGTGCTAGTCACCACATTGATCACAAAAATACATGGCATACACCCCTGTAAAGATGGCATGGCATAATTCAAAACATATGTAGGGCTCAAGTTCATAAGATGCACACATCAATCATGGCAAAAATGACAAAAGTGCATGTTCTGATAAGAATCTGAAACTAACATCACATAGCCCTATTCCAACAGCATTTCGGGCATCAAGATGAGCTCAAATGAAAATTATGCAATTAGATGAAATGATTCCCTCATCGAGGCGAACAATTCGGTATGCTACACACCCAAAACGGAGCCACGGGTGCAAAGATACGGTGCGATGAACAAGTCATAAAAATACTGCAGACTTGGGGCAAAACGAGGTCAACCTAGGTTTTGACCCGATCTGGATCTGGATCTGGGCACGAACGCCGAGGCAGGCCGGAACCTCGCCGGAGTTGGCGCCGGAGGGGAGGAGGACGGCCGGAGAGGAGAGCTCGGGGCCGGCCGGAGCGACCAGATCCGGCCGGGACGCGGCGGGGCGACGGCGGCGACGTCCGGCTGTGGCGGGGCCGGCCGGAGCTTGGGGAGGCGGCGGCGGACGACTGAGGCGGCGGCCGGAGGACGGCGTCGGGCGGCGGCGTGGAGGCGCTCGGGCGCGGGAGGCGCGGCACGGATGGGCCGCGGGGGCCGGGAGCGGGCCAGGCGGGCCGGCGGCGCGGGGGCGGCGGAGCAGGCCACATGGCGGCGCGTGGTTCATCAGCGGCGGTGGGCGGACGCGTCCGGCGCGGTCCGGACGTGCCCGGTGCGCGGAGGAAGGGGAAGACTAGGGTTTGCCCGAAAATTTCGGGGATGGGCACATATTTGTAGGTAGAGGGAGCTAGGAGACTCCAAATGGAGTGAGGTTTTCGCCCACACGATCGTGATCCGACGACGAAGAGCATGGAAGTGACTTAGATGGGTTATTGGGCTGTTTTGGAGGGGTGTTGGGCTGCAACCCAAAAGAGGCCTTTGCGGTTATGCGGTTAACCGTTGGAGTATCAAACGACCTCCAAATGGCACGGAACTTGACAGGTGGTCTACCGGTGGTGTACCAAGGCCACTTGGCAAGCCTCATCCCGTTCCGAGAATGTTTTAACACCCGCTCATGAAAAGAGACAAGAGGGGTGCGCCGATGCACGTGGGAGTGTCAAATTGCCAAACGGACAACGGGGAAAATGCTCGGATACATGAGACGAACACGTATGCAAATGAGATGCACATGATGACATGATATGAGATGCATGACATGAACAAAATGCAAAACGAAAAACAAAACCCATCCACGAAGGGAATACCATAGCACATAGCCGAAAATGGCAAGAGTTGGAGTTACAAATATGGAAGTTACATCCGGGGTGTTACACTGTTGTAGATCCACGAACCTTTGTTTCTGAACTCTGCTTATTCTTTCCCTTCGCAATAACATGAGTTATTCTTAATTGATCACTTGATCTTACCCTAGCAGTGCCTCCATAGAAAATTGAATCTAGTTGATGTTATCCTTTGATCAACTTTTGCAGACATAAGGAGCTAGTTGGTCTCGCTCCAATAATACAAGGATTAGCATTTGGTCTATGTGTTTAAATTAGGGTCACTATCTCCCATATACATCTGCAGACTATCATTAATCATTCAGATTTTCAGTTTACATTTTCAAGATATGTGATTTGATTTATCTGAAGGTAAGTTGTGCTTTCTGTCGGTTGCAATATGTGGCAACAATATTTCAGAATCATTTTTGTAATCATTTGGCCAGAGTAATATTTTTTTATCATATGATTGCAGAAGTAGTACATGGATGTACTGGGGCACCAAGAAGAAAAAGTAGTATATATGGATGTACCGGGGGCACCAAAAGAAACTGGGGCACGATAAATTTATCCTAGATGCTATGAGGTTTGTGTGCCTCGACTTGTGTAATTGTTGAGGTGGGTTGAATTAGTCGTAATATTTCATGTTTCCTGATTTTTCTTGAAACGCCTAAATTATCATCTATCTCTTGCAGTAATATGTGCCATATGTCATTACTACATATATCTCTATAATCTATAATCTCCGTACTTTGGTAGGCTAATCCCTGTTTCTTAACGACATGATCGTTGTAATTAAATTATTGGCTTAAGAGTATCGATCACCAGCGATCGCAAAAAAGTTGTTTTTTGCTCAGCTGTATTAGTGTTAAGATCTGTATGAATATGTCTTAGTCAGTAATAGTATTGGTTTCAGATAACCAATCTGGACGGCCATTGGGGTCTTTTTGGGCGATTTTGACGTTTGCACATAAAAGATTGAAGCTACAGTGCCAATGCGATTGCACTATGTTTTTTGTTCGCTGAATTAGTTTGTGCCGGTTAACATAGTGTTGTCATGTCATATTAGAATTTGTTACTATATTTCTCATATGCTTCTCTTTCCCAGCTTATGATCCTTTCATTTGTGTGTCAGGGGGGCTAGACTTCTGAGACTTGGCTACGAACACAATTTTTGTTGGACGTCAGCTACATTCTGAACCTCTAGGTCACGAAGGTCGCAGTTCCATTTGGATCGCCAGTTTACCACTCAGCGCGAGAGGTGTGACAATTGATTTCTCGTTCTGTATTAGAGTACCTAAGAAATGTTGCCTCTCTAGATGTTATGTAATCATCTTTAGTTCTGACTATATTCTTATGAGTGTCCCAAGATGATATTCTAAATAGGTGTTTGTTTATACATTTGCAAATTCCTTGATTTTTGTGATCTCTATAATATATGTAATGTCTTGAATAATTTTGTGTTTTTCATAATTATTCATGGTATTTTCTGAGCCGTTTCTGAATTTATCGTGTAGAATTCTTGATTTTTGTGTTTTTTTGTCTTCTGGGGATTTTAACCCCCTTCCACCTGTTGCCATTTGGTAACGTGGACTTTGGGGAGATTCCCCCCATGAGAGAAGGGGATCCTACCTGCCCCTCAAAATCCCCCGATGGGGTTTGCTACCCTGGGTATGTTTCCTCGGGCAACCAAATGAGGCCGAAGTGCGATTGTATCTTGGTCTTGGGCGGATCAAGTCGTAGCTGCATTCACCAAGCCTCTCACCGAGTTGACGTTGACACGATTACGCTCCAATCCCAACCTTTGTAAACTGGCCGAATCAGGGTAGTTAAGTCTAACTGATCTTGTTGTGGCCGATTCTCTATGATCTTGCAATCAGTTGTAACCTTGATGATGAAGTATCGTCTGCATATATATCTATAGAGTTACTATGCTCCCTTGAAATAAGCTGCTCTGGTGAATCGAGGGTGTGTGAAGAGTGTGTGGTCCCGGATAACAGATGGTGGGACGTGTTGTGTGGGTAGCTCACGTGGGGAATTGGCTTCCCTGCATGTTTGTTTGTCCAGTCGAGAAAAAATGCCGGTTACACCCAGCCAATGAAATATTCTCAATAATTATTTTAAATTTCATGAATCTTTTTTCTAAAATGTGAACATTTTTTACTAGATATGTGCAGATTTTTAAAATTTCATGCATTTATTAAATGTGTGAACAAGTTTGAAGCAATACATGGACATGATTTCTAAATATATGTACATTTTTAAAAAATGGACACTTTATCAAATTTATGATCATTTTTTTAAATGTACAAACATATCATGTGAACACTTTATAAAATGTCTCTATAGAGTTACTAAGCTCCCTTGAATAAGTTGCTCTGGTGAATCGAGGGTGTGTGAAGAGTGTGTGGTCCCTTGTGTGGGTAGCTCACGTGGGCAATTGGCTTCCCTGCACGTTTGTTTGTGCAGTCGAGAAAAAATGTCGGTTACACCCAGCCAATGAAAGATTCTCAATAATTATTTTAAATTTCACGAATCATTTTTCTAAAATGTGAACATTTTTTAATAGATATGTGCAGATTTCTAGAATTTCATGCATTTATTAAATGTGTGAACACGTTTGAAGCAATACATGGACATGATTTGTAAATATATGTACATTTTTAAAGCATGGACACTTTATCAAATTTATGATCATTTTTTAAAATGTACAAGCATATCATGTAAACACTTTATAAAATGCCATGAACATATTTTAAAATGTACAAACATATTTTTTTAAAGTAAATGAACATTTTTTGAATGGCATGAATATTTTCTAAAAATACCTCTGAAATTACTTACACATTTAGTTATTTTCTAAAACTTAAGTAAAGAGGTAACACAAATAAAAGTAAAAGAAACAAAGGCTGGCCAACCTATATTAGTGGGTTGGTTCAATATATAAATTAGCATGCGTGTAGTGCTATTGGACTCTATAAGAATCATATAGATAACACACGCCGGTATGCTATTTGTCGCGGGGTGGGGAAGGGAGGGAGTGTGGATGGGATGGCAAGGTCAATTATCTTTGTGGTTTGCGCTTTTGTGAATGGTCGAAGAACACCATGCATTGATGGGTGTTGAGGGCCCATATTGACTATCATAAGATCTTTTCTATCAAAAACCCGTGTCATGAGCATCTAATGTTGTCCTTCCTCTGACATCTAATTATGCCTCCAACAAAAGCCATTGCAAGGAACGAAACACTGAGTCTAGCATAATTAATACCCGCAACTCGGCGGCCAATTTACATCCAAAAAAGGGGTCAATAGCTCCTATGCGACACATTTCATGTGAATTGGAAGGAGTGTGACGTAGTTGCCAGAAATAGCTCATGTGCACCGTCTTACATGGCAATAATAGCCCCAATACGACCAGGTGGTTAAAATACGGATCCGGTTGTCAACGGGACTGCGGTTAAGGTAAAAACAGGGGGTCAAACTGATCAGTGTGTCTGGTCGTGGGTCCCACTTGGCAGTGCATCGATTCCCGCCTGACTGAACACGTGCTTCTCTCCTGCTTCTAGTTGTTGTTCTCTTCTTCGTTCTCGTCGGCGGCGGCGGCGGAACTTTCGTCCATGGTCGTGGGTGCGCATGTGGTGAGTGTATTCGGCACCATTTCCCTCCATCTTGAGTTAGATCTGACCAAGTGAGCCTCTGTTTGCCCCTGTTTTCCACGAGATCCAGATTGTGGAGGTGGGTGAGACTGGGGAGCAGCGGCGGGGCGGCGTTGGGCTGAACGAGATGGAACCACGGGAGACTACGTCAACCAGGTAATCACCTGTCCAACCACTTCAACCCTGCGATGTGTGCCTTGTCTGCTTCCGCTGCCTCATAGTGCCCGCCATTGATAAACAGGGGAATGTTGCTCGTACCTTCGAATTCAGTATTGAATTCGTACCATCTAAAGCAAAGCTAGTTGATGGTAGCATGCGAGACATAGAGAGAGATTCAATTGTGAAATGGGAGGTTGAATTTGAAGAGATTGATCCAAAGGAAATACAGAGCATGGAAGAGAGGGCCATGAGGAATGTTGTGGAGAAAATTGGGGAAAGCATTTTTGGGAGCAAGAGGTGGCATTGTCATGGTTTGATAATTGGAAGGGTGAGTATGTGACAATTGAGAATTGTGAAGAGATGGTTGATGAAATCGATCGGCAAGACGGCTGGGCAAGCAAACAGACCACCTTTTATGCGGAGCTCATTGATCTGAAATAAGATTCTAAGGTTGGATATGTGCCCTCAAAGTTGGCTTCGCAGATGGTAGATGATGATTGGGCTTCACGGAGATAGATAATGCCCATGTTTAGGGGTGAAGTGACAGTAATAGAGGGGGCTGAGCAAGATGCAGAAGAGGGATGTGATGGTGCTGCAAGGGTTGTTTGTGTTGATTGGAATTCAGTACAATTAGAAGACACTGTTGATTTGGTCATTGCACCAATGGCTGACACTGAGATGGCCAAAAAATTTGGCATTCCAGTAGATCCAGTAGATGATCAAGATGAGGAAGAGAGGGATGAATCGAGTTTGCCTAATGATGCTAACATAGATGCTTGTGAAGATGTGGATGGACAGATGATATGTCTCCAACGTATCTATAATGTTTGATTGTTCCATGCTATTATATTACTCGTTTTGGATGTTTATGGGCTTTACTTTACACTTTTATATCATTTTTGGACTAACCTACTAACCGGAGGCCCAACCTGAATTGCTGTTTTTTTGCCTATTTCAGTGTTTCGAAGAAAAGGAATATCAAACGGAGTCCAAATAGAATGAAACCTTCGGGAGCGATCTTTTCAGAACAAACGCAATCCAGGAGACTTGGAGTGGACGTCAAGAAGCGAACGAGGCGGCCACGAGGGTGCCCGGCGCGCCCCCCACCCTCGTTGGCCCCTCGTGGCTCAACCGACCTACTTCTTCCTCCTATATATATCCGCGCACCCTGAAAACATCCAGGAGCACCACGAAAACCTAATTCCACCGCCGCAATCTTCTGTATCCACGAGATCCCATCTTGGAGCCTTCACCGGTGCTCCGCCGGAGGGGGAATCAACCATTGAGGGCCTCTACATCATCTCCAAGGCCTGTCCGATGAGTTGAGAGTAGTTTACCATAGACCTTCGGGTCCATAGTTATTAGCTAGATGGCTTCTTCTCTCTCTTTGAATCTCAATACAAAGTTCTCCTCAATTTTCTTAGAGATCTATTCAATGTAACTCTTTTTCCGGTGTGTTTGTCGAGATCCGATGAATTTTGGGTTTATGATCAAGTTTATCTATGAGAAGTATTTTAATCTCCACTGAATTCTTTTATGTGTGATTGGTTATCTTTGCAAGTCTCTTCGAATTATCAGTTTGGTTTGGCCTACTAGATTGATCTTTCTTGCAATGGGAGAAGTGCTTAGCTTTGGGTTCAATCTTGCGGTGTCCTTTCCCAGTGACAGCAGGGGCAGCAAGGCATGTATTGTATTGTTGCCATCGAGGATAAAAAGATGGGGTTTATATCATATTGCATGAGTTTATCCCTCTACATCATGTCATATTTCTTAATATGTTACTCTGTTCTTATGAACTTAATACTCTAGATGCAGGCAGGAGTCAGTCGATGTGTGGAGTAATAGTACTAGATGCAGAATCATTTCGATCTACTTGTTGCGGACGTGATGCCTATATACATGATCATGCCTAGATAATCTCATAACTATGCACTTTTCTATCAATTACTCCACAGTAATTTGTTCACCCAGTGTAATACTTATGCTATCTTGAGAGAAGCCACTAGTGAGACCTATGGCCCCCGGGTCTATCTTTTATCATATAAGTTTTCAATGTACTTTTATTTTCATCTTTTACTTTCCAATCTATATCATAAAAATACCAAAAATATTTATCTTATCTTATTATCTCTATCAGATCTCACTTTCGCAAGTTCCCGTGAAGGGATTGACAACCCATTTATCGCATTGGTTGCGAGGTTCTTGTTTGTTTGTGTAGGTGCGTGGGACTTTTGAGGGGCCTCCAACTGGATTTATACCTTGGTTCTCAAAAACTGATGGAAATACTTACGCTACTTTACTGCATCACCATTTCCTCTTCAAGGGAAAACCAACGCAATGCTCAAGAGGTAGCAAGAAGGATTTCTGGCGCCGTTGACGGGGAGGTCTTCACTCAAGTCAAGACATAACAAGTACCCATCACAAACTCATCTCCCTCGCATTACATTATTTGCCATTTGCCTCTCGTTTTCCTCTCCCCCACTTCACCCTTGCCGTTTTATTCGCCCTCTCTTTCCCGTTCGCCTTCTCTCTCTCGCTTGCCTTTTGTGTGCTTGTGTGTTGGATTGATTGTCACTATGGCGCAAGATAATACCAAATTGTGTGACTTTTCCAATACCAATAATAATGATTTACTTAGCACTCTGATTGCTCCTCTTAATGATGCTGAATCTTGTGAAATCAATGCTGCTTTGTTGAATCTTGTTATGAAAGATCAATTCTCCGGCCTTCCTAGTGAAGATGCCGCTACTCATCTAAACAACTTTGTTGATTTGTGTGATATGCAATAGAAGAAAGATATGGATAATGATATTGTTAAATTGAAGTTATTTCGGTTTTCACTTAGAGATCGTGCTAAAACTTGGTTTTTGTCTTTGCCTAAAAATAGTATTGATTCTTCGAATAAGTGCAAAGATGCTTTTATCTCTAAGTATTTTCCTCCCGCTAAGATCATCTCTCTTAGGAACGATATTATGAATTTTAAACAACTTGATCATGAGCATGTTGCCCAATCTTGGGAGAGAATGAAATTAATGATTCGCAATTGCCCTACTATGGTTTGAATTTATGGATGAGCATACAAATTTTTTATGCCGGATTGAATTTTGCTTCTAGAAATCTTTTAGATTCGGCCGCGAGAGGCACTTTTATGGAAATCACTTTAGGAGAAGCTACAAAACTCCTTGATAACATTATGGTTAATTATTCTTCAATGGCACACCGAAAGATCTACTAGTAAAAAAGTGCATGTTATAGAAGAAATTAATGTTTTGAGTGGAAAGATGATTGAACTTATGAAATTGTTTGCTACTAAGAGTGCTCCTATTGATCCTAATGATATGCCTTTGTCTACTTTTATTGAGAATAATAATGAATCTATGGATGTGAATTTTTTTGGTAGGAATAATTTTGGTAACAACGCGTATAGAGGAAACTTTAATCCTAGGCCGTTTCCTAGTAACTCCTCTAATAATTATGGTAACTCCTACAACAACTCTTATGGAAATTCTAATAAGATGCCCTCTGATTTTGAGAATAGTGTTAAAGAATTTATGATTTCTCAAAAGAATTTTAATGCTTTGCTTGAAGAAAAATTGCTTAAAGTTGATGATTTGGCTAGGAACATTGATAGACTTTCGCTTGATGTTGATTCTTTGAAACTTAGATCTCTTCCACCTAAGCATGATATCAATGAGTCTCTTAAAGCCATGAGAATTTCCATTGATGAGTGCAAAGAAAGAACCGCTAGGTTGCATGCTAAGAAAGATTGCTTTGTAAAAGCATGTTCTTCTGGTTTCCATGAAAATAATGATGAGGATCTAAAAGTTATTGATGTGCCCCTATTAAATCTTTGTTTTGCAATATGAATCTTTATAATAATGGGACTGGAGATGAGTCAACTTTAGTTAAAAGGCGTCCCAATGATTCGGAGTTTTTAGATCTTGATGCTAAATTTGGTAAAAGTGGGATTGGAGAGGTCAAAACTTTACATAGCATTGAACCCACTATTATGGATGTCAAGGAATTTAATTATGATAATTGTTCTTTAATAGATTGTATTGCCTTATTGCAATCCGTGTTGAATTCTCCTCATGCTTATTGTCAAAATAAAGCTTTTACCAAACATATTGTTGATGCTTTGATGCAATCTTATGAGGAAAAACTTGAATTGGAAGTTTCTATACCTAGAAAAATTTATGATGAGTGGGAACCTACTATAAAAAATTAAAATTAAATATCATGAATGCTATGATTTATGTGATTTGGGTGCTAGTGTTTCCACGATTCCAAAAACTTTGTGTGATGTGCTAGGTTTCCATGATTTTGATGATTGCTCTTTAAATTTGCACCTTGCGGATTCCACCATTAATAAACCTATGGGAAGGATCAATGATGTTCTTATTTTTGAAAATAGGAATTATGTGCCCCTGGATTTCATCGTTCTCGATATAGATTGCAATCTTTCATGCCCTATTAATCTTGGTAGACCTTTCCTTAGAACGATTGGTGCAATTATTGACATGAAGGAAGGGAATATTAGATTCCAATTTCCATTAAAGAAAGGCATGGAACACTTTCCAAGAAAGAAAGTCAAATTACCTTATGAATCCATTATGCCTGCCACTTATGAATTGAATGCCAAAGATGGCAACACTTAGATCTATTCTCGCTTTTATGCCTAGCTAGGGGCGTTAAACGATAGCGCTAGTTGGGAGGCAACCCGATTTTATTTTTGTTTCTTGCTTTTTGCTTCTGTTTAGTAATAAATATTTCATATAGCCTCTGTTTAGATGTGGTTTTATGTTTTAATTAGTGTTTGCGCCAAGTAAAACCTATAGGATAACCTACGGTGATAGTTAATTTGATTCTGCTGAAAAACAGAAACTTTTGCGTGCACGAGAATAATTTTAATAAATCACAGAAACATGCTTTTGCATTGATTATTTTTGAAGTAGATCAATAGACAAATTGCCAAGGACTTGCTATTTTGGTAGGAGTTTTAGAGTTCCATAAGTATTCGAAAGTTACAGATTGCTACAGACTATTCTGTTTTTGACAGATTCTGTTTTTCGTGTGTTGTTTGCTTATTTTGATGCATCTATTGCTAGTATCGGGGGTATGAACCATAGATAAGTTGGAATACAGTAGGTTTAACACCAATATAAATAAAGAATGAGTTCATTACAGTACATTATGTGGTGATTTTTCTTTCTTGCACTAACGGAGCTTATGAGATTTCCTGTTGAGTTTTGTGTTGTGAAGTTTTCATGTTTTGGGTAAAGATTTGATGGACTATGGAATAAGGAGTGGCAAGAGACTAAGCTTGGGGATGCCCATGGAACCCCAAGATAATCCAAGGACAACCAAAAGCCTAAGCTTGGGGATGCCCCGGAAGGCATCCCCTCTTTCGTCTTCGTCTATCGGTAACTTTACTTGGAGCTATATTTTTATTCGCCACATGATATGTGTTTTGCTTGGAGCGTCTTGTATGATATGAGTCTTTGGTTTTTAGATTACCACAATCATCCTTGATGTATACACCTTTTGGGAGAAACCCACATGATTTGTAATTTATTAGAATACTCTATGTGCTTCACTTATATATTTTGAACTAGATAATTTTGCTCTAGTACTTCACTTATATCTTTTAGAGCACGGCGGTGGTTTAACTTTGTAGAAATTTTTGATCTCTCATGCTTCACTTATATTATTTTGAGAGTATTTTACAACAGCATGGTATTTGCTATGGTTATAAAATTGGTCCTAGAATGATGGGCATCCATGTTGGGTATAATACAAACTATCATAGGAAGTGAATTGGATGCTATGATCAATTTGATGCTTTATAATTGTTTTGAGATATAGAGGTGGTGATACTAGGGTCATGCTAGTTGGGTAATTGTGAATTTAATGAATACTTGTGTTGAAGTTGGCAAGTCCCGTAGCATGCACGTATGGTAACAGTTGAGTAACAAATTTGAAACATGAGGTGTTCTTAGATTGTCATCCTTATGAGTGGCAGTCTGAGATGAGCGATGGTCTTTTCCTACCAATCTATCCCCCTAGGAGCATGCGCGTAGTGCTTGGTTTTTGATGACTTGTAGATTTTTGCAATAAGTATATGAGTTCTTTATGACTAATGTGAGTCCATGGATTATACACACTCTTACCCTTCCATCATTGCTAGCCTCTTCTGTACCGTGCATTGCCCTTTCTCACCTTGAGAGTTGGTGCAAACTTCGCCGGTGCATCCAAACCCCGTGATACGATACGCTCTGCCACACACAAACCTCCTTATATATTCCTCAAAACAGCCACCATACCTACCTATTATGGCATTTCCATAGCCATTCCGAGATATATTGCCATGCAACTTTCCACCGTTCCGTTTATCATGACACACATCATCATTGTCATATTGCCTTGCATGATTTTTCATGTAGTTGACATCGTATTTGTGGTAAAGCCACCTTCATAATTTTTCATACATGTCACTCTTGATTCTTGCCCATCATGTTACACCGCCGGAGGCATTCATATAGAGTCATATCTTGTTCTAGTTTTGAGTTGTAATTCATGAGCTGTAAATAAATAGAAGTGTGATGATCATCATTATTAGAGCATTGTCCCTTATATAAAAAAGAAAGTCCAAAAATAAAAAAAGAAAGGCCAAATAAAAAATGGAAGGCCCAAAAAAAGAAAAAAAAGAAAATAAAAAGCGCGACAATGTTACTATCTTTTTTCCACGCTTGTGCTTCAAAGTAGCACCATGTTCTTCATATAGAGAGTCTCATTTGTTGTCACTTTCATATACTAGTGGGAACTTTTCATTGTAGAACTTGTCTTGTATATTCCAACGATGGGCTTCCTCAAAATGCCCTAGGTCTTCGTGAGCAAGCAAGTTGGGTGAACACCCACTAGTTTCTTTTGTTGAGCTTTCATACATTTATAGCCCTAGTGCATCTGCTGCATGGCAATCCCTACTCCTCATGTTGACATCAATTGATGGGCATCTCCATAGCCCTTTGATTAGCCTCGTTAACATGAGACTTTCTTATTTTTTTTCTTCTCCACATAATCCCCTTCATCATATTCTATTCCGCCCATAGTGCTATATCCATGGCTCACGCTCATGTATTGCATGAAAGTTGAAAAAAGTTTGAGATTACTAAAGTATGAAACAATTGCTTAGCTTGTCATCGGGGGCATGCAAGCACTACAAAAAAATACACTTCCGTGATGATACGTGTTTGTCACAGTAGGTCGCATTTTTTGTCATGCATGTACATCCATGACGATTTTATGACAGAATCAAGATAGTCATACCTGTGCTATCGTAGAAGTGTTCCATGACATTACCAAAATTATCATCACAGAAGTGTCCACTTCCATGACGACAAATCACGTGTCACAGAAGTGCTTTCGTCAAGGGTGACCGACACATGGCATCCACCGTAACGGAACATCGTTAAGCTATCGGGTCCCGTTTTGGATGCGATAACCCGTTAACAACCCGGACCAATGGGGATTTTCCACGTGGAAAATCATCATTAGCTGGAGAAAACACGTGTCAGCTCCCCGTTGGCATAGGTGTCACTCATCCAATGGCCGAGATGCGCTTATGAAATGTTGACACGCGGACCAGCCCAAAAGTGGCCCATAAAGTTTAAATGGGCCGGCCCAACTAAAGGGCCACAAGATTTTGTGGTCCATAATGGGCCGACCCAGCAAAAGGCCCACGAGATTTTGTGGGCCATAATGGGGCGGCCCAGCTAAAGGCCCACAAGTTTTTGCGGGCCATAATGGGCCGGCCCAGCTAAAGGCCCGCGAGATTTTGCGGGCCATAATGGGCCAGCCCAGCTAAAGGCCCCCAAGACTTTGCGAACCATAATGGATTGGCCCAGCTAAAGGCCCACGAGATTCCGCCACCCATAATGGGCCGGCCCAGCTAAAGGCCCAAAAGATTTTGATGACACTAGTAGACCGGCCCATTAACAGGCTGCCATGTTTTGGGCCAAATGTGTCAGGACCCCGACTCAATGCCACATCGATCTAGCATGTAACTCCTCATATCACTTTGCGGCCTCACGCATGGTATTCCCACGGGTGTCACCTTACCTTTGCCCGGGACCGTTTGCGCCTTTTGGCACACGTATATGATAGTGTCGCTAGCATCCATATGATAAGGAGCCCGGGCTGACATGGCTAGTCGTAAACCCAAAGTGGAACAAACTTACAGGGACAGGCATCCATGACCCAGCATTGAACGTGTCGGTCATCAGGGAGTGAATCCAGGCTGTAGCACTGGGCTAGCAGGACTCCGGTGAACCGGGCTGTAGCGGGCTAACAGGACTCCGGTATTCATCGCGTGACATTTCCCCGAAGGGACAGACACAGGAACGAAGAAGGACACATGCCGGCCAGCCTAAGTGTTCCGGAGCAGTAGCAAGCTACCATGGCTCAGTGGAAACACTAGGAGACATTTCCCGGTAAGAGAGGCTACTAAGGATAAACAACTAGATAGTCAGATCCCACACATACCAAGCATTTCAATAACATACACACAATATGCTCGATATGTGCAAATACCACATGGCATCACAACATGACTCTACAACTCAAGTATTTATTCAATAGGCTCCGAGGAGCGAGATATTACAAACATGGGTCTCATGACCCAACATTCAGATCATACAAGTCAAAGGACAAGCGGAAGCTTAACATGTCTGAGTACAGACATCTACAAATGAAAAAGGCTGAGAAGCTTGTCTATCTACCAGATCCTGCCGAAGGCACAAGATCGTAGCTGAGGTAACAAGCTAAACGTCGAAGTCCACGCGGTACTACTAGCAAGACTGAAGTCTCTCTGCAAAAACATAAATTAAGCAACGTGAGTACAAATGTACCCAGCAAGACTTACATCAGATCTATGTACATATGCATGAGTATCAACAAAGGGGTGGTGGGGTTTAACTACAGCAAGCCATCTTTGACTCGGTGGCTAACCTGAACTACGACTGCAAGTAACTCTTTTGAGGTGGCGCACATGAGTCCACATAGTCACCATATCAATACACCACTATGGATCCGCTCCCATCTCCCTACGAGAACGCCATCCATAGCACTCACGCTTATCTTGCGTATTTTAGAGTATCCACTTTCACTTGTCTATGAACTGTACAGGCAACCCAGAAGTCCGTTACCGCGGACACAACTATTTGAATAGATCATATTAACCCTGCAGGGGTGTACTTCTTCACACACTCTCTCACCACTTACCGCCGTTTACACGACATGTACTCGGCAACCTTCAAGCGGAAGCCCAGCGAGGGTGTCGGCCACGACCTGACTAACCACACAAGTCTCTCGTCCAGGTTTATCGCCTATTCGGGTTCCATCCGCAAGGAGATCCGGCCGGGGTGTCGCTCACGGCCCCAAATGATGTGTGCAGGGTTCCCAAGCCCACCATCCGGGTGCTACTTGGTACACCGGGCCACTGTGCCTAGTCTGTCCAAGCCCACCTGTACCGGGTGCCACTTGGTAGACTACTAACACTACCTACAAACACTACAAACTAGTTGCAACTCCTGGACAGAGATCGAGTTGATTAATAAGTCGAGAGAGCTTGGAGCGCCCGGAGCCCAATGTGTGGTAGTAACTGATCATGGATCACAAACACAGAACTCAGTTCCTGAGGACGGCTGCAATTGGATAACCCACCATGTACTCCTACATGGCCTCTCACCGCTACCTTTACCAAATCGTGTTCACACACTTAGTTCACACACAGTAGGACATGTTCACACACCTCCGATTCATTCCCGATGAATCAGACCTGACTCAACTCTAAGTAGTAGCAGGCATGACAAACAAGCATGAATGAGTAGGCACATCAGGGCTCAAACAACTCCTACTCATGCTAGTGGGTTTCATCTATTTACTGTGGCAATGACAGGTCATGCAAAGGATAAAGGGGTTCAGCTACCGCAACAAGTAACAGATGAATCGGTGTTGTCCTAATGCATTAAAAGAGAGCAGGAGCGAGAGAGTGGAATTGTATTGGAATGAACAAGGGGGTTTTGCTTGCCTGGCACTTCTGAAGATAATATAGTTCTTCATCGGTGTCATCGAACTCATCGTCGAAACGTCGTCTACTGAGAGGGGACAAATACCGGCAAACAAGGGAGAACCCAATCAATGCAATGCAACAATATGATGCATGAATGTGACATGGCAATATGTTGTGGTTTGAGCTAATGCAACTAGCAACAAGTTAAATGAAGTTGGTTTGAATCCAAGATTCAAATTCAAACTCCATATATGAAGGTTTAAATGTCATTTAATTGAATTGTCCAAAATAGTAGTCATAAGTTGTTCTAACATGCATGAAAATGGTACAGATGGATAGATTGAATTTTTTGATCATTTTTCATATATAAATTATTTCATTTGGAGTTACGGCTGAATTTCTATGAATTTTAGAAGTTTTGGATATTTTCTGGAATTTCCTGAATAAGAATAATTCCAATAATAGAATTAATGCGTCAGCATTGCGTCAGGGTGACGTCAGCATGTCAAAGGCGCCATCCCAGGTCAAACCTGATGGCTGGGACCCACACGTCAGTGTAACGACTAACTAACAGAGTTAGTTAGCGTTAGGTTAGCACTAACCTAGGTTAATTAGAGCCTGGGCCCACTTGTCAATGAGTCAAATAATTAGCTAAGTTAATTAGTGCTAATTAAACCCACACCTAAACTAAATAGGGGCATGGCCCATGCGTCAGTGACCCTGGGGGGTCAAACCCCAGGTCAAACGAGTCAACCTCGCCGGACTTGGTCCACGGCTCGTCGCCGGCGACGCCCGAGACGGCGGAGGTGCTCGGATTTTTCCCACGGTCGACCAAATCGGCCGTGGTTTGGTCCTATGCGTAGCTGGGGCTCACGCGCATCTAGTGGTGGTGGCGGCAGCAGCTGGGACGGCCTGAGTCGATGGCGGCAGCGAGCTAGGCGGCGGCCGGAGTTCGGCCAACGGTGGGTTAGGTGATGCAGGGAACGGCAGGAGCCGCGGTTGGTCGCGGTCGACTCCTGGGAACGTGCTGAGCACGGTGGCATGCTCGGTTGCGAGCTTGCGCGGCTGTGGCCACGGCTACGCCATGGCCGGTGGCGAGATGCTTCGGTCACGGTTGGGGATCGAGGCTAGAGGACGAACGCGTCGACGGGGAGAGGGGCGAGGGGCATAGGAGCTCACAGCGGTTCCGCAGGGTTGGTCCGTGGGCTTAGGGAGAGGCCGGAGCAAGCGGGGCGGCGATGGAGATCTCCGGCGTCGGGAGGTTGAAGATGACGGTGTGGAGACGCTCGGGGCCGTCCGGCACCGTGTAGCTCGGTGGAGAGGACGAGGAAGATGCGGCGGAGCTTCTGGGCTGCTTGAGGGGGCGAGGGAGAGGCGATGGCCGCGGTGGTGCTCGTCGGTGGCGGCGGGCGCATTCGGTGAGATGGGGAAACGGCGAGGGAGAGAGCAGGGGGGGGGGGAATGAGAGGCCGGATCGATCGGGACGGCACCGAGGAGGAAAACCCGCGGCGTTGCGCTGTCCCGGGGACGCAGGCAGGTAGGCAGGTGGCGTGGCAAGCTCGGCGGCGTCGCGGTGTCCCTCCTCTTTCTACTGGCAGAGGTAGGCGATGACTGGCACCGGGCCAGTGGGCTGGGCTGGCCAGGTAAGTGGCCTAGGTAGGTCCTTCTCTTTCTCTCTCTCTCTCTCTTTTATTTCTATTTTTCTTTTGTTCTGTAAGTTTGTGGCATTACTAAAAATATCTAGGCACTTTCAAAAATCACCAAACTGTGCATGCCCAATGTTTAGAATATATCCGACATGGAACATTTTGGTTTGGGATTATTTGGACATTTAAAATATTTACTAGCATTTAAATGCCCAAATGCAATTAACTAATGATTTAATCCAGTGACCCTCTGTTGTCCTAGAAAAGTGTGCACCATTTTTGTCAGAGGTTCTAGACCAAGGCAAAGATGATGAACATTTTAGTAGGGCATTTTGGGTTCATTGAAAATGATTTTAGTAAACCCTAGTTAGTTTAAGGGGGTGCTGCGGGTTCTGTCATCCCCAATTCAACTTAAATAAAATTTAAACATGATGCAACAAGATGCAAACACTAGGCAGCACCAGAAGCTAGGGATGTGACAACTCACCCCCACTAAGCAAAAATCTCGTCCCGAGATTCAAGCGTAGGGTAAGATGAAGGGGAAAACGCAACTAACGAAATCTTCACGATCCAGGTTGCACTTCAAATGAACGTTGATTCAATCACCATCTTTGTCTTGTCGTCTTACTCTGAGAACTCCAGCCAACATGACAACGAGAGGAGAAGGAGACTCTAGCAGGATCGATCTTCTCGAAGATCGAACAACTCAGGATCAACTCATGGGATGAGACATTGACACATCTCTCGAGCTGAGACACGAAACATAGATCTGAAGAAATGGAGTGAGACAGATGACGAGGGCTCGCTAGGTAGACAACATTTCCAGACTTAAGAATGTGGTGATCGGTTGTCAACGTAGCGAGGAGTTGAATTGCCATGATACCATAACGGGACATCCTGGAGGAGGGTGATTCATAGATTATTACCTTAAGTGGCAAAAAGAATTACCTTTGATTCAGAGATCATCGAAAATCTTTTATACCAACCTAAGGCAATTCTCGAGCGACCATTTGGAGGGGTTCGGTAGAATGGCATACCCGAATTAGAATGGATGATGTGGATTACCTTGTTGAGGACAATGCAACGGATGAATTTGCTTACCACCGAAAATGGAAGGGACCCAGGGTAGAATGGCACATTGGAGGTGCAAGCTGGGAACAAAATGCAAATGCTGGGAATGATTCTGGTAACTGGGGAAGAACCCAACAGTAGAGAGTGAATCCACTGTTTGAAAGGGTCATAGCATTGCCGAGGAAACTGAGAGCACTATGCAATTAATGCCGACGATCAAACCTAGCACTTGCATGTGCTCGCAAGAACTTGAGCATTTCCATAATCATCAAGGTTTTACCAATATCCGTGTCAAGGATCCTGGCAACACAACTTACTACCGTGATGAATGGTGATGGATGATGTAGATGCATAGGAAGATAACAGCTTCTCAGAGCTCACCTTAGCAAGGCCAAGGAATCAAAATCTGGATGATTGACCGAGAAACATTTAGCACTCCACTTCTAATGTCCTCCTTGATGTTCTACATACCACAGTCATAATTAAAGCATTAATGTGGCCATCAAGTATAGGTCAGACTTCGGAAGAGAAAGGATTTATAAGGAACACTTCTAGAAAAGTCACATGAAATCCTTATAGAGAAGATGGGCAAATTGCTCATTCAAGATACTACAATGATAGATCTTCCGACTAGGTGTGTCGGCCAACATCAACCTTGTCGGGACCTACATCATAGATCTTGGAATAGTTCCAACCATCATATCTGTCTGAGATTCAGATCTGGTTGGTAACAGGACATTTTAGACAGCACTTCTGGAAAAGAAAATTTGCAACACAAACCGAAGAGTTGACGTTGCGAGATTCTCAGGAAAATGAACTACGATAGCAAGCTCCAAAACATGAGCTGGTTCTGCTACACACATGTGAACACGCTATCCCATACAAGCATGACCACATAGTAGTCTTACAACAAAACGCTACCGAGTTCAGGTGGGAACCATCATTGCGGATAACGGAGTCCTTGATTAAGCCCGGGTTAGCTCTTAAAAGAAACTCCTTCTCCTTGAACAAATCAATCAGTGGCTTGGTGTGCTAGGGAACACATATAGAATGGAGGCGGCCAACCTGCCAAACCGTAGAGTACTTCGCACATGTGCATGACCAACTTGGGACGATTCTAGAGGAAGAAAAACAATCCTTCTCGGATCCACGGCGGCAACTTACATCAAGTGCACGTGAACTAGAGAAAGTTGCTCCTTTCATCCAAGCATATGCTTCATGAACGGGACATGAAGATAATGCTTATGAAGTTTCCAATACTAGCTGGATGTTCAACACGAATCATGGAGGGGATAAGGATGTTGTCGATGGGCTCAACAACAATTCATCCAGGTTTCGATATGAATGGAATACCACAATTATATGAACAAGGTGATAGCACTGGTCAGACCAAAGGATGTAATGGTGTATGCCCGAGGGATCAACCACGAGTAAGACAACATTATGAATATCGTTGGTTCTGACTTGATTTGACGATAGCCCATACGCAAATAAAAGATTGGATAAGATAATAGATCCAACAATTGACACGAGGATCAGTCAATGAAGATATCATCTTTCTTCAACACACACGCACAAGGATATCCCTTGGAATGAACTGAGTCGGACAAGCTTTTATCTTCCAACTCTCCAAGTTGTTGTTTAGCTTAACCAATAGCTCAGGGTATCCAACATAGATTCTTGGAGTAAGGGTGGTTTACAAGAAAACCAACTTGATCACGAACTCAACATAGCGGTCAGGTGACGACCCGGTGACACTTCCGAGAAGATATCCGGAAAATCACGAACCACCGATATGTTATTAAGCTCGAGAACAATCTTGCTTTTCAGGGCAAGACGGTATGATCAAAGGAGCGAGGGATTGGCACAATCCTAACTCATTGATCGAAGGGTGCACCGAAAATAAGGACTAGGTAGCACGATCAGTCTTAGATTGATGATTCAAGAACCAACATGCTAAGAATGAAATTATTGTCCTTTAACTACCAAGCAACAAGGTTGCTAGGAGTATTGATTTCACACATCACGATTCACTTGTCGACATTCCGGTTGCAACAACAAGGGAACCGAGAAATGAATAATGAGGGTGAGAGTATCACTTTATCAAGAGTTCATAGGATGGTGAGCAATTCCCGTGATATTCTTGATATAAGGATGGTAATACTCCAAGGTGGAGCAGAGCAAAAGCTGGATTAGTATTTATTCTGCGGAGCACAACTACTTTGACCCAATCCTGGATATGGATGGGGTACTGGAGTTTGTTTCTCCTAGTCATTCTGGAATAGAATGGCTTGATGGACCACAAGAGTAATAGGCATCAATGAACGAATGCACACATACTCTTGACTATTAATTGATAGACGAAGGTCAGAAAACAACTAAAGAGGGACAACTCCAAAGAACATATGATTTTCTGAGTTGCGGATGCATAGATTTAGTATGTCAAACAAAGCTCAACATATTTCTTCCGGATAACCCATGCAGAAAGGTTGAACTGGCAGAGTCACAATATAGAATGGAGAACTCACCAAAGAGCACTCTATTGTGATATTCGGTTCAATGAGGAACTTCTGCCATATTGGTTCATGCTATTGGAAGAATGATATACCACGGACCTCGAGGACTATCGCAAAGGTTACTAATAACCTAAAGGGACGAGCAAACACTATCAACATGAAGTAAGTAGGGTGGATCTTGGGTCAAGAACCCAGGAATAGAATGCCTACTAACTAAGTGGCATCACGGGATGCTTTCGAGAATGATGGACAGAATCATCACATTGGGAACACAAAACATGGCTAAGTTACTAGGTGATCCCCTAAGATACCTAGGGTCATAATAATAATTCCAATATAAATGTCGAGGCAATGAAGTACCTCAACACACTAGTTAGTGTGGTTGATCTGGCCAGAAAGGACATCGAAACAGAGGGAAGGATTTTGCAATTGCATCAGATTATTTAGAAACCTGGGATGACCCAGACAGCATAACGGCTGTAAATGCTCAAAAGATTGGAGACATGCTACAAAAATGGTGGCATAGCCACTCAGAAGCACAATATCAAGGTTTCAAGATCAACAGTTAACATACAAAAGATAGTAGGAACTGAACTGAGGCTTGAGTCCGTCAATACTATAGGACTATAGATTAGTAACACGTGATCCTGATAGAAAGATGAGAAATCCTAATTGCTTAACCCCGTAGGAAAGATAAGATGACTCGGATCAGAAGGCATAAGGTATAAGGAGTAAAAAGAGCCTTACGTTCCATCCCACAATCAATTCCCTTATATAACTAAAGCATTTCTAGACTCAACTTCGACCAGTTTGGCTTGGTAATCCTACAGGCAGTCAAGCTCTGATACCAAAGCTGTCAGGACCCCGACTCAATGCCACATCGATCTAGCATGTAACACCTCATATCACTTTGCGTCCTCACGCACGGTATTCCCATGGGTGTCGCCTTACCTTTGCCCGAGACCGTTTGCGCCTTTTGGTACACGTATATGATAGTGTCGCTAGCATCCATATGATAAGGAGCCCGGGCTGACATGGCTAGTCGTAAACCCAAAGTGGCACAAACTTACAGGGACAGGCATCCATGACCCAGCATCGAACGTGTCGGTCATCAGGGAGTGAATCCAGGCTGTAGCACTGGGCTAGCAGGACTCCGGTGAACCGGGCTGTAGCAGGCTAACAGGACTCCGGTATTCATCGTGTGACATTTCCCCGAAGGGACAGACACAGGAACGAAGAAGGACACATGCCGGCCAGCCTAAGTGTTCCGGAGCAGTAGCAAGCTACCATGGCTCAGTGGAAACACTAGGAGACATTTCCCGGTAAGAGAGGCTACTAAGGATAAACAACTAGATAGTCAGATCCCACACATACCAAGCATTTCAATAACATACACACAATATGCTCGATATGTGCAAATACCACATGGCATCACAACATGACTCTACAACTCAAGTATTTATTCAATAGGCTCCGAGGAGCGAGATATTACAAACATGGGTCTCATGACCCAACATTCAGAGCATACAAGTCAAAGGACAAGCGGAAGCTTAACATGTCTGAGTACAGACATCTACAAATGAAAAAGGCTGAGAAGCCCGTCTATCTACCAGATCCTGCCGAAGGCACAAGATCGTAGCTGAGGTAACAAGCTAAACGTCGAAGTCCACGCGGTACTACTAGCGAGACTGAAGTCTCTCTGCAAAAACATAAATTAAGCAACGTGAGTACAAATGTACCCAGCAAGACTTACATCAGATCTATCTACATATGCATCAGTATCAACAAAGGGGTGGTGGGGTTTAACTACAGCAAGCCATCTTTGACTCGGTGGCTAACCTGAACTACGACTGCAAGTAACTCTTTTGAGGTGGCGCACATGACTCCACATAGTCACCATATCAATACACCACTATGGATCCGCTCCCGTCTCCCTACGAGAACGCCATCCATAGCACTCACGCTTATCTTGCGTATTTTAGAGTATCCACTTTCACTTGTCTATGAACTGTACAGGCAACCCAGAAGTCCTTTACCGCGGACACGGCTATTCGAATAGATCATATTAACCCTGCAGGGGTGTACTTCTTCACACACGCTCTCACCACTTACCGCCGTTTACACGACATGTACTCGGCAACCTTCAAGCGGAAGCCCAGCGAGGGTGTCGGCCACGACCTGACTAACCACACAAGTCTCTCGTCCAGGTTTATCGCCTATTCGGGTTCCATCCGCAAGGAGATCCGGCCGGGGTGTCGCTCACGGCCCCAAATGATGTGTGCAGGGTTCCCAAGCCCACCATCCGGGTGCTACTTGGTACACCGGGCCACTGTGCCTAGTCTGTCCCAAGCCCACCTGTACCGGGTGCCACTTGGTAGGCTACTAACACTACCTACAAACACTACAAACTAGTTGCAACTCCTGGACAGAGATCGAGTTGATTAATAAGTCGAGAGAGGTTGGAGCGCCCGGAGCCCAATGTGTGGTAGTAACTGATCATGGATCACAAACACAGAACTCAGTTCCTGAGGACGGCTGCAATGAGACAACCCACCATGTACTCCTACGTGGCCTCTCACCGCTACCTTTACCAAATCGTGTTCACACACTTAGTTCACACACAGTAGGACATGTTCACACACCTCCGATTCATTCCCGATGAATCAGACCTGACTCAACTCTAAGCATTAGCAGGCATGACAAACAAGCATGAATGAGTAGGCACATCAGGGCTCAAACAACTCCTACTGATTCTAGTGGGTTTCATCTATTTACTGTGGCAATGACAGGTCATGCAAAGGATAAAGGGGTTCAGTTACCGCAACAAGTAACAGATGAATTGGTGTTGTCCTAATGCATTAAAAGAGAGCAGGAGCGAGAGAGTGGGATTGTATCAGAATGAACAAGGGGGTTTTGCTAGCCTGGCACTTCTGAAGATAATATAGTTCTTCATCGGTGTCATCGAACTCATCGTCGGAATATCGTCTACTGAGAGGGGACAAATACCGGCAAACAAGGGAGAACACAATCAATGCAATGCAACAATATGATGCATGAATGTGACATGGCAATATGTTGTGGTTTGAGCTAATGCAACTAGCAACAAGTTAAATGAAGTTGGTTTGAATCGAAGATTCAAATTCAAACTCCATATGCGAAGGTTTAAATGTAATTTAATTGAATTGTCCAAAATAGTAGTCATAAGTTGTTCTACCCTGCATGAAAATGGTACAGATGGATAGATTGAATTTTTCTGATCATTTTTCATATATAAATTATTTCATTTGGAGTTACGGTTGAATTTCTATGAATTTTAGAAGTTTTGGATATTTTTTGGAATTTCCTGAATAAGAATAATTCCAATAATAGAATTAATGCGTCAGCATTGCGTCAGGGTGACGTCAGCAGGTCAAAGGCACCAGCCCAGGTCAAACCTGACGGCTGGGACCCACACGTTAGTGTAACGACTAACTAACAGAGTTAGTTAGCGTTAGGTTAGCACTAACCTAGGTTAATTAGAGCCTGGGCCCACTTGTCAGTGAGTCAACTAATTAGCTAAGTTAATTAGTTCTAATTAAACCCACACCTAAACTAAATAGGGGCATGGCCCACGCATCAGTGACCCTGGGGGGTCAAACCCATGGTCAAACGAGTCAACCTCGCCGGACTTGGTCCATGGCTCGTCGCCGGCGACGCCCGAGACAGCGGAGGTGCTCGGATTTTGCCCACGGTCGACCAAATCGACTGTGGTTTGGTGCTATGCGTAGCTGGGGCTCGCGCGCATCTAGTGGTGGTGGCGGCAGCAGCTGGGACGGCCTGAGTCGACGGCGGCAGCGAGCTAGGCGGCGGCCGGAGTTCGGCCAACGGGGGGTTAGGTGATGCAGGGAACGGCAGGAGCCGCGGTTGGTCGCGGTCGACTCCTGGGAACGTGCTGAGCATGGTGGCACGCTCGGTTGCGAGCTTGCGCGGCTGTGGCCATGGCTACGCCATGGCCGGCGGCGAGATGCTTCGGTCACCGTTGGGGATCGAGGCTAGAGGACGAACGCGTCGACGGGAAGAGGGGCGAGGGGCGTAGGAGCTCATAGCGGTTCCGCAGGGTTGGTCGGTGGGCTCGAGGAGAGGCCGGAGCAAGCGTGTCACATCCCTAGCTTCTGGTAATGCACTAGGCTAGACCTCTTGCTGCATCATGTTTAAATTCAAATGAAATTTGAATTGAGGAATTTTCAAAGCCTCAGAAACCTCTAAAAATAACCAACAATTAAATCTTCTCAAATGTGTCCAAGAAAATGTTCCTGATATCCTCTGGAAATATTGGCAAGAGGTAAAATCCAAACCAATATTTTTGGTGTCTCGGAAACATCTAATTTGGGCATTTGAATTAAATCAATAATTATTTGAATTGGATTTATATCTACTATTAAATAAATATAGGTCCAATAATTCTGAAATATTTTTGTGGAGCATTGTTTTAATTCTTTTAGCTCCTAAAAATATTGTCAGAAGCAAAATAAATTGAATTGGTTTCAAAACCAAATTCAAAACAAACCTGCAAAATAGAAAACTGAAATAATTAAAAAAAACAAAACAGAAGAGAGAAGCCCAGCTTACCTGGCGCCACGAGCCGGCCCAGTTCCCCCCCCCCCAGCCGGCCCAGCCCACCTCCTCCTCCCCCTTGTCCTCTTCCTCCTCTGCCAGGAGGACGGACACCGCACGCACGCGCGCCCGCGGAGGTCTCCACCTCCTGCTTAGCCGTGGCAGCCTCCCCGACCCCCTCGCGACGCCACGAAGACGGCCTCGACCCCCCCTCGATCATCTCTCTCTCTCTGGACCCCCTCCTCCTCCTCTGTTCTTCCTCCCTCTCGTCACCGAACGCACCTGGGAGCGCCGCTCGCCGTAGCCATGACCACGGCCACCCCCTTCCCTCTCCGACGTGCTCCCGAGCTCCTGCACCTCGTCGCCAACCCCCTCACTGAGCCACGTGACCGGAAGGGCCCCGAGCAGCCGCCATCGCCATCATCTCCGAGCTTCGGCCCCGGTGCCGTCTCCGTCGAATTCGGCCACTCCGGCGCGCCCCCAAGCCCACTGACCCTCCCTACAGCTCCGCGGTGAGCCTCCGTGCAGAACCCCTCTCTCTCCCCTCGCGTTTGCGAGCTCTAGGCCATAGCCCCGTCGCGGCCGAACTCCGGCCGCCGCTGACCATGTCGCCGCCGTGGCCTGAGCTCGAACGGGTCGCGCCCGTGCATCTCACCGAGCTCGTGGTGACTCCAGGAGGCTGCGCAATGCTTTACCTCACCCGCCCGTGCTCCACAACGCCGTTTTCGCCGAGGCCCGAACTCCGGCGCCGCCCCGGGCTCCATTCCGGCGAACCCCGGCCACCCCCACACCTCCCGTTGGCCCCCCTAGATGCGCACGGGCACGGGCTACCTTCTGGTGCCCTTCGCGCGTCCAGCCGCCGCCCGTAGCGCAACCCCGGTGAACTTCCGCCGCGTTTCGGGTCGCCGCCGGCCGAACTCCGGTGGCCAGTGACGTGGCGCTGTCATTAACACTAATGACCCTGTTAAACTAACCCCGTGACGCTGACAGTGAGCCCCGTAGCGGGTCAAAGCCCGGGTCAACGCGGGATTAGCCCCTGTGTCACTGACGTGTGGACCCCACACGTCAGGTTTGACCTGGACCACCCGTTGACCTGCTGAGGTCAGCATGAGGTCATGCTGACGCCATAATTCATTTTCTGGAATTATTTTTAATTCTAAATATTCAGGAAATTCCAGAAAATTGTAAAAACTTCTAAAAATCATAGAAATTCAACCGTAACTCCAAATTAAATAATTTATATATGAAAAATTATCAGAAAAATTCAAGGAATCCATCTGTACCATTTTCATGCATGTTAGAACAACTTATCACTACTGTTTAGAGCAAATGAAGTGAATGACATTTAAATAATCACATATGGAGTTTGAATTTGAATCTTGTATTCAAACCAACTTCATTTAATCTGTTGCTAGTTGCATTAGCTCAAAACACATTCATATTGCCATGTCATGAGCATGCATCATATTGTGCATTGCATTGATTGTATTTCTTCTTTGTTGCCGGTATTTGTCCCCTCTCGATAGACGTGATACTGATGATGTGATCGTTGACACTGATGAAGACTCAATGTTATCTTCAGAAGTGCCAGGCAAGCAAAACCCCCCCTTGTTCATTCCGATAAAATCCCACTCTCTCGCCCCTGCTCTCTTTTACTGCATTAGGACAACATCGATTCATCTGTTACTTGCTGCGGTAGCTGAACCCCTTTATCCTTTGCATGACCTATCATTCCACAGTAAATAGATGACACCCACTAGCATGAGTAGGAGTTGTTTGAGCCCTGTTGTGCCTACTCATTCTTTCTTGTTTGTCATGCCTGCTACTGCTTAGAGTTGAGTCAGGTCTGATTCATCGGGGATGAATCAGAGGCGTGTGAACATGTCCTATTGTGTGTGAGCTAAGTGTGTGAACACGATTTGGTAAAGGTAGCGGTGAGAGGCCATGTAGGAGTGCATGGTGGGTTGTCTCATTGCACCCGTCCTCAGGAACTGAGTTCTGTGTTTGTGATCCATGATTCAGCTACTACCATACATTGGGCCCTGAAATATGACCCCGCTCGACTTCTTATTCACCCCTGTCCTCTGTCCAGGAGTTGCAAGTAGTTTCTGGTGTTTGTAGTATGCTGGAGGCCGTGGACAGCGCTGACCGTAGGGGTGGGCTGTGATGCGGTAGGCACGTGGCCGGGTATACCGGGCGCCCGTTTGGTGTCACGGAACCCTGTTCACATCGTTTGGGGCTGTGAGCGAAACTCCGGCCGGATCTCCTCATGGATGGAACCCAAATAGGCGATAAACCTGGACTAGAGACATAGGTGGTTAGGTAGGTCGTGGTCTACACCCACGTCGGCTTTCGCTTGAAGTCTGCCGAGCACATGTCGTGTGCAGACGCTAAGTGGTGGAAACATGTATGAAGAAGTACACCCCTGCAGGGTTAACATCATCTATTCGAATAGCCGTGTCCGCGGAAAAGGACTTCTGGGTTGCTTATATCAGTTCATAGACAAGTGAAAGTGGATACTCTAAAATACGCAAGATAAGCGTGAGTGCTATGGATGGCGTTCTCGTAGGGAGACAGGAGCGGATCCATAGTGGTGTATTGGTTGGTGAATATGTGGACTCGTGTACGCCACCTCAAAAGAGTTACTTGCAGTCGTAGTTCAGGATAGCCACCGAGTCAAAGCTGGCTTGCTGCATTCAAACTCCACCATCCCCATTGTTGAAAATGATGCATATGTAGTTAGTTCTGATGTAAGTCTTGCTGGGTACATTTGTACTCACGTTTGCCTATTTTATGTTTTTGCAGAGAGACTTCAGTCTCACTAGTATTTCCGCGTGGTCTTCGACGTTTAGCTTGTTACCTCAGCTACGATCTTGTGCCCTCGGCAGGATCTGATAGATAGTCAGGCTTCTCAGCCTTTTTCATTTATAGATGTCTGTACTCAGACATGATAGCTTCCGCTTGTGCTTTGACTTGTATGCTCTGATTGTTGGGTCATGAGACCCCTGTTTGTAATATCTCGCTCCTCGGAGCCTACTGAATAAATTACTTGAGTCGTAGAGTCATGTTGTGATGCCATGTTGTATTTGCACATATCGAGCATATTGTGTGTATGTTATTGAAATGCTTGGTATGTGTGGGATCTGACCATCTAGTTGTTTATCTTTAGTAGCCTCTCTTACGGGGAAATGTCTCCTAGTGTTTCCACCGAGCCATGGTAGCTTGCTACTGCTCCGGAACACTTAGGTTGGCCGGCATGTGTCCTTCTTCGTTCCCGTGTCTGTCCCTTCGGGGAAATGTCACGCGATGAATACCGGAGTCCTGTTAGCCCGCTACAGCCCGGTTCACCGGAGTCCTGCTAGCCCAGTGCTACAGCTTGGTTTCACTCGCTGATGACCGACACGTTCGATGCTGGGTCATGGATGCCTGTCCTTGTAAGTCTATGCCACTTTGGGTTTACGACTAGCCATGTCAGCCCGGGCTCCTTATCATATGGATGCTAGCGACACTGTCATATACGTGTGCCAAAAGGCGCAAACGGTCCCGGGCTAAGGTAAGGCGACACCCGTGGGAATACCGTGCGTGAGGCCGCAAAGTGATATGAGGTGTTACATGCTAGATCGATGTGGCATTGAGTCGGGGTCCTGACAGCGTTGGTATCAGAGCTTGACTGCCTGTAGGATTACCAAGCCAAACTGGTCGAAGTTGAGTCTAGAAATTCTTTAGTTATATAAGGGAATTGATTGTGGGATGGAACGTAAGGCTCTTTTACTCCTTATACCTCATGGCCTTCTGATCTGAGTCATCTTATCTTTCCTACGGGGATTAAGAACTAGGCTATCTCTTCTTTCTATCAGGATCACGTGTTACTAATCCGTAGACTTATAAGATTGTTGGATTTAAGCTTGAGTTCAGTTCCTACTACTTCCGTATGTTAATTGTTGATCTCGAAACCTTGATATTGTGCTTCTGAGTGGTTATGCCACCATTTTTGTGAATGTCTCAAATCTTTTTTGAGCATTTACAGCCGTTATGCTGTCCGAGTCATTCCAGGTCTCTAAATAGTCTGATGCATTTGCAAAATCTTTTCCCTCTGGGTTCGATGTTCCTTTATGCCAGCTCAATCACACTAATTGTTGAGTTGAGGTATTCTATTGCCTTGACATTATGTTGGAGTTACTATTATGACCCTAGGTGTCTCAGGGGATCATCTAGTAGTCTAGCCATGATTTATGTTCCAGTGTGATGACTCTGGCCGTCATTATCGAAAGCATCCCGTGATGCCATTTAGTAGTAGGTATTCTATCCCTGGGTTTTGAACCCGAGATTCACCCTACTTGCTTCATGTTGATAGTTTTGCTCGTTCCTTTAGGTTATTAGTAACCTTTGCATTAGTCCTCGATGTTCGTGGTATTCCTTTCTTCAAAATACTATGAACCGCTTATGGCAGATGTTCCTCGCTGATCGAAAGATCACAATCAGAGTGCTCTCGATGGGTTCTCGATTCTACATTGTGACTCTGCCAGTTCTACCTTTCTGCATGGGTTATCCGGAAGAAATATGTTGAATTCGTTCGACATGCTAGTCCATGCATCCACAACTTGGAAAATCATATGTTCTTTTGAGTTGTCCCTCTTTAGTTGTTTTCTGGCCCTCGTCTATCAATTGATAGTCAAGAGTATGCGTGCGTTCGTTTATCGATGCCTAATACTCTTGTGGTCCGTCAAGCCATTCTATCGCAGAATGACTAGGAGAAACAAACTCCAGTACCTCTTCCATATCCAGGATTGGGTCAAAGAAGTTGTGCTCCGCAGATCAAATTGCTAATCCAGCCTTTGATCCTGTTCTACCCTGAAGTATTACCATCTTTATATCGGGATTGTTATAGGAATTGCACACCATCCTATGAACTCTTGGTACAGTGATACTTCTTGCCATCATTGTTCATTCCTCGGTTCCGTGTTGTTGCAGCCGGAGTGCCGACAAGTGAATCATGATGTGTGAACTCAATACTCCTAGCAACCCCATTGCTTGGTAGTTAATGGACAATAATCTTATTCTTAGTATGTTGGTTATTGAATCACCATTCTAAGATTGATCGTGCTACCTAGTCCTTATTTCCTGGTGCACTCTTTGATTGATGAGTTAGGATTTTGTCAAGTCCTCGCTCATTTGATCATATCATCTTGCCCTGAAAAGCAAGATTGTTCTTGAGCTTAGTAACATATCGGTGGTTCGTGATTTTCTGAATGTCTTCTCGGAAGTATCACCAGGTTGTCACCTGACCGCTATGTTGAGCTCGTGATCAAGTTGGTTTCTTGTGAACCACCTTCTCTCCAAGAATCGGTGTTAGATATCCCTGAGCTAGTTGGTTAAGCTAAACAATAACTTGGAGGGTTGGAAGATAAAAGCTTGCCTGACTTAGTTCGTTCCAAAGGGATATTCTTGTGTAGTGTGTGTTGAAGAAAGATGATATCTTCATCGATTGGTCCCTGTGATCAGTTGCTGGACCTATTGTCTTATCAATCCTTTGATTTGAGTGTGGGCTATCGTCAAATCAAGTCAGAACCAACGATGTTCGTAATGTTGTCTTACTCGTGGTTGATCCCTCGAGCATACACCATTATATCTTTTGGGTCTGACCAATGCTATCACCGTGTTCACACGATGGTGGAAGTCCAGTGATATGGAAATTCCGATGAGTTGTTGTTGAGTCCATTGACAACATCCTTATCTACTCCATGATGTTGTTGAACATTAAGTTAGTGTTGGAAACTTTTGAAAGCATTTTCTTCATGCTAGCTCATGAAGTACTTGTTTGATGGAAGGAGTGACTTCCTTTGATTCACGTGCATTTTGATGTAAGTTGCCGTCGTGAATTCGAGAAAGTTTGTTTTTGCTCCTTTGGAATCATCCCAAGTCGGTCATGCACGTGCGAAGAATTCTGTGGTCTGTTAGACTGATCATCTTCATTCCATATGTATATCCTAGCACACCAAGCTACTGATTGACTCGTTCAAGGAAAAGAAGTCTATGCTTGGGATCTAATCCATGGACTTGCGTAAAGACTTCGATATCCTCGATGATGGCTCCCAACCAGAACTCGGTAGTGTTTTATTGTAATACTACCATGTGGGCATGCTTGTCTGGAACAACGTGTTCACATGTTGTAGCAGAACCAGCTCATGTTTTGGAGCTTGCTATCGTAGTTCATTTCCTGAGAATCTCGCAACGTCATCTCGTCGATTTGTGTTGCAAACTTTCATTTTTCTTCCTAGACTCGATGAGTCTGGAATATCCTGACACCAACCAGATCTGAGTCTCAGGCAGATATGATGGTTGGAATATTTCCCAAGAACTATAATATTGGTCCCTCGATAACCGGTAAAGTGGATGTCGTGGCCAACACACCCAGCCGGAAGACCTGTTATTATAATATCTTGATTGATGAAGTTGGCCACCTCCTCATAAGGATTTCGTAGGATTTACCTCCGTAACTGTTTCTTATGGATTCTATTGCTCCCGAAGTCCGACCTTTACTTGATGTTCTAGATATCAAACCATATCTATGGGTGTATTACGCTAGCACATCAAGGAGAACATTAGAAGCGGAGTGCTAAATGTCTCTCGGTCGTTCATCCAGATTTTATTTGCTTGGCCTCGCTAAGGTGAAATCTGAGAAAGTGTTATCCTCCTTCGCATCTGCATCGTCCATAGCTATTCATCATGGTAGTATGTCGTGTTGTCAGCATCCTTGACACGGATGTTGGTAAACCTTGATGAATATGGAAATGCTCAAGTTCTTGAGAGCACGCACAAGCGCTACGTGTTATCATCGGCACTAATTGGGATGCTCTCAGTTTCCTCGGCAATGCTATGATCTTTTCAAACATAGAATTCACTCTCTATTGTTGAGCCTCTCCCCAGTTACCAGAATCATTCCCAGCATTTGCATTTTGTTCCCAGCTTGCACCGCCAATGTGCCATTCTACCATGGGTCTCTACCATCTCAGGTGGTAAGCAAATTCATCCATTACGTTGTCTTCAACAAGGTAATTCACATCATCCAAGTCCGGGTATGCCATTCTACCGACCCCTCCAAACGATCGCTCGAGAATTGTCTTAGGCTGGTATAAAGAGTTTCAATGATCTCCGAATCAAAAGTAATTCTTTTTGCCACTTAAGGAAATATCTCTACGAGTCACCTTCCCTAAGGTGTATCGTTATGGTATTAAGGCAACTCAACTCCTCGCTATGTGGACAATCGTTCACCACCTTCTTAGGTGTGGAATTGTTGTCTACCTAGTGAACCTTCGTCATCTGCCTCACTCCATTCTTATCGATGTGTGCTTCGTCCCTCAGCTCGAGAGATGTTGCTATGTCTCATTCCGTGAGTTAATCCTGAGTTGTTCGACCTCTGAGAAGAACGATTCTTTTAGGGTCTTTCCTTTCCTCTCGTTGTTATGTTAGTTGGAGTTCTCAGAGCAAGACTTCGAGAAAATGATGGTGAACAAATCAACGTTCAGTTGAAGTGCAACCTGGATCGTGAAGATTATACTAGTTGCGTTTACCTTTCACCTTACCCTACGCTTGAATCTCGAGACGAGATTCTTGTTTAGTGGGGGTGAGTTGTCACATCCCTAGCTTCTGGTAATGCACTAGGCTACACCTCTTGCTGCATCATGTTTAAATTCAAATGAAATTTGAATTGAGGAATTTTCAAAGCCTCAGAAACCTCTAAAAATAACCAACAATTAAATCTTCTCAAATGTGTCCAAGAAAATGTTCCTGATATCCTCTGGAAATATTGGCAAGAGGTAAAATCCAAACCAATATTTTGGTGTCTCAGAAACATCTAATTTGGGCATTTGAATTAAATCAATAATTATTTGAATTGGATTTATATCTACTATTAAATAAATATAGGTCCAATAATTCTGAAATATTTTTGTGGAGCATTGTTTTAATTCTTTTAGCTCCTAAAAATATTGTCAGAAGCAAAATAAATTGAATTGGTTTCAAAACCAAATTCAAAACAAACCTGCAAAATAGAAAACTGAAATAATTAAAAAAAAACAAAACAGAAGAGAGAAGCCCAGCTTACCTGGCGCCACGAGCCGGCCCAGTTCCCCCCCCCCCCAGCCGGCCCAGCTCACCTCCTCCTCCCCCTTGTCCTCTTCCTCCTCTGCCAGGAGGACGGACACCGCACGCATGCGCGCCCGCGGAGGTCTCCACCTCCTGCTTCGCCGTGGCAGCCTCCCCGACCCCCTCGCGACGCCACGAAGACGGCCTCGACCCCCCCTCGATCATCTCTCTCTCTCTGGACCCCCTCCTCCTCCTCTGTTCTTCCTCCCTCTCATCACCGAACGCACCTGGGAGCCCCGCTCGCCGTAGCCATGACCACGGCCACCCCCTTCCCTCTCCGACGTGCTCCCGAGCTCCTGCACCTCGTCGCCAACCCCCTCACCGAGCCACGTGACCGGAAGGGCCCCGAGCAGCCGCCATCGCCATCATCTCCGAGCTTCGGCCCCGGTGCCGTCTCCGTCGAATTCGGCCACTCCGACGCGCCCCCGAGCCCACTGACCCTCCCTACAGCTCCGTGGTGAGCCTCCGTGCAGAACCCCTCTCTCTCCCCTCGCGTTTGCGAGCTCTAGGCCATAGCCCCGTCGCGGCCGAACTCCGGCCGCCGCTGACCATGTCGCCGCCGTGGCCTGAGCTCGAACGGGTCGCGCCCGTGCATCTCACCGAGCTCGTGGTGACTCCAGGAGGCTGCGCAATGCTTTACCTCACCCGCCCGTGCTCCACAACGCCGTTTTCGCCGAGGCCCGAACTCCGGCGCCGCCCCGGGCTCCATTCCGGCGAACCCCGGCCACCCCCACACCTCCCGTTGGCCCCCCTAGATGCGCACGGGCACGGGCTACCTTCTGGTGCCCTTCGCGCGTCCAGCCGCCGCCCGTAGCGCAACCCCGGTGAACTTCCGCCGCGTTTCGGGTCGCCGCCGGCCGAACTCCGGTGGCCAGTGACGTGGCGCTGTCATTAACACTAATGACCCTGTTAAACTAACCCCGTGACGCTGACAGTGGGCCCCGTAGCGGGTCAAAGCCCGGGTCAACGCGGGATTAGCCCCTGTGTCACTGACGTGTGGACCCCACACGTCAGGTTTGACCTGGACCGCCCGTTGACCTGCTGAGGTCAGCATGAGGTCATGCTGACGCCATAATTCATTTTCTAGAATTATTTTTAATTCTAAATATTCAGGAAATTCCAGAAAATTGTAAAAACTTCTAAAAATCATAGAAATTCAACCGTAACTCCAAATTAAATAATTTATATATGAAAAATTATCAGAAAAATTCAAGGAATCCATCTGTACCATTTTCATGCATGTTAGAACAACTTATCACTACTGTTTAGAGCAAATGAAGTGAATGACATTTAAATAATCACATATGGAGTTTGAATTTGAATCTTGTATTCAAACCAACTTCATTTAATCTGTTGCTAGTTGCATTAGCTCAAAACACATTCATATTGCCATGTCATGAGCATGCATCATATTGTGCATTGCATTGATTGTATTTCTTCTTTGTTGCCGGTATTTGTCCCCTCTCGATAGACGTGATACCGATGATGTGATCGTTGACACTGATGAAGACTCAATGTTATCTTCAGAAGTGCCAGGCAAGCAAAACCCCCCCTTGTTCATTCCGATAAAATCCCACTCTCTCGCCCCTGCTCTCTTTTACTGCATTAGGACAACATCGATTCATCTGTTACTTGCTGCGGTAGCTGAACACCTTTATCCTTTGCATGACCTGTCATTCCACAGTAAATAGATGAAACCCACTAGCATGAGTAGGAGTTGTTTGAGCCCTGTTGTGCCTACTCATTCTTGCTTGTTTGTCATGCCTGCTACTGCTTAGAGTTGAGTCAGGTCTGATTCATCGGGGATGAATCAGAGGCGTGTGAACATGTCCTATTGTGTGTGAGCTAAGTGTGTGAACACGATTTGGTAAAGGTAGCGGTGAGAGGCCATGTAGGAGTGCATGGTGGGTTGTCTCATTGCACCCGTCCTCAGGAACTGAGTTCTGTGTTTGTGATCCATGATTCAGCTACTACCATACATTGGGCCCTGAAATATGACCCCGCTCGACTTCTTATTCACCCTTGTCCTCTGTCCAGGAGTTGCAAGTAGTTTCTGGTGTTTGTAGTATGCTGGAGGCCGTGGACAGCGCTGACCGTAGGGGTGGGCTGTGATGCGGTAGGCACGTGGCCGGGTATATCGGGCGCCCGTTTGGTGTCACGGAACCCTGTTCACATCGTTTGGGGCTGTGAGCGAAACTCCGGCCGGATCTCCTCATGGATGGAACCCGAATAGGCGATAAACCTGGACTAGAGACTTAGGTGGTTAGGTAGGTCGTGGTCTACACCCACGTCGGCTTTCGCTTGAAGTCTGCCGAGCACATGTCGTGTGCAGACGCTAAGTGGTGGAAACATGTATGAAGAAGTACACCCCTGTATGGTTAACATCATCTATTCGAATAGCCGTGTCCGCGGAAAAGGACTTCTGGGTTGCTTATATCAGTTCATAGACAAGTGAAAGTGGATACTCTAAAATACGCAAGATAAGCGTGAGTGCTATGGATGGCGTTCTCGTAGGGAGACGGGAGCGGATCCATAGTGGTGTATTGGTTGGTGAATATGTGGACTCGTGTACGCCACCTCAAAAGAGTTACTTGCAGTCGTAGTTCAGGATAGCCACCGAGTCAAAGCTGGCTTGCTGCATTCAAACTCCACCATCCCCTTTGTTGAAAATGATGCATATGTAGTTAGTTCTGATGTAAGTCTTGCTGGGTACATTTGTACTCACGTTTGCCTATTTTATGTTTTTGCAGAGAGACTTCAGTCTCACTAGTATTTCCGCGTGGTCTTCGACGTTTAGCTTGTTACCTCAGCTACGATCTTGTGCCCTCAGCAGGATCTGATAGATAGTCAGGCTTCTCAGCCTTTTTCATTTATAGATGTCTGTACTCAAACATGATAGCTTCCGCTTGTGCTTTGACTTGTATGCTCTGATTGTTGGGTCATGAGACCCCTGTTTGTAATATCTCGCTCGTTGGAGCCTACTGAATAAATTACTTGAGTCGTAGAGTCATGTTGTGATGCCATGTTGTATTTGCACATATCGAGCATATTGTGTGTATGTTATTGAAATGCTTGGTATGTGTGGGATCTGACCATCTAGTTGTTTATCTTTAGTAGCCTCTCTTACGGGGAAATGTCTCCTAGTGTTTCCACCGAGCCATGGTAGCTTGCTACTGCTCCGGAACACTTAGGTTGGCCGGCATGTGTCCTTCTTCGTTCCCGTGTCTGTCCCTTCGGGGAAATGTCACGCGATGAATACCGGAGTCCTGTTAGCCCGCTACAGCCCGGTTCACCGGAGTCCTGCTAGCCCAGTGCTACAGCCTGGTTTCACTCGCTGATGACCGACACGTTCGATGCTGGGTCATGGATGCCTGTCCCTGTAAGTCTGTGCCACTTTGGGTTTACGACTAGCCATGTCAGCCCGGGCTCCTTATCATATGGATGCTAGCGACACTGTCATATACGTGTGCCAAAAGGCGCAAACGGTCCCGGGCTAAGGTAAGGCGACACCCGTGGGAATACCGTGCGTGAGGCCGCAAAGTGATATGAGGTGTTACATGCTAGATCGATGTGGCATTGAGTCGGGGTCCTGACAAAGCGGGGCGGCGATGGAGATCTCCGGCGTCGGGAGGTTGAAGACGACGGCGTGGAGACGCTCGGGGCCGTCCAGCGCCGTGTAGCTCGGTGGAGAGGACGAGGAAGATGCGGCGGAGCTTCTGGGCTGCTCGAGGGGGCGAGGGAGAGGCGATGGCCGCGGTGGTGCTCGTCGGTGGCGGCGGGCGCATTCGGTGAGATGGGGAAACGGCGAGGGAGAGAGCAGGGGGGAGGAATGAGAGGCCGGATCCATCGGGACGGCACCAAGGAGGAAGACCCGTGGCGTTGCGCTGTCCCGGGGACGCAGGCAGGTAGGCAGGTGGCGTGGCGAGCTCGGCGGCGTCGCGATGTCCCTCCTCTGTCTACTGGCAGAGGTAGGAGATGACTGGCACCGGGCCAGTGGGCTGGGCTGGCCAGGTAAGTGGCCCAGGTAGGTCCTTCTCTTTCTCTCTCTCTCTCTTTTATTTCTATTTTTCTTTTGTTCTGTAAGTTTGTGGCATTACTAAAAATATCTAGGCACTTACAAAAATCACCAAACTGTGCATTCCCAATGTTTAGAATATATCCAACATGGAACATTTTGGTTTGGGATTATTTGGACATTTAAAATATTTACTAGCATTTAAATGCCCAAATGCAATTAACTAATGATTTAATCCAGTGACCCTCTGTTGTCCTAGAAAAGTGTGCACCATTTTTGTCAGAGGTTCTAGACCAATGCAAAGATGATGAACATTTTAGTAGGGCATTTTGGGTTCATTGAAAATGATTTTAGTAAACCCTAGTTAGCTTAAGGGGGGGTGCTGGGGGTTCTGTCATCCCCAATTCAACTTAAATAAAATTTAAACATGATGCAACAAGATGCAAACACTAGGCAGCACCAAAAGCTAGGGATGTGACAAAATGCTGGCCCATATTTGATCCGGTCCATTAATAGCCTGCCACGTTGTGGGCCTAATAGAGGCCCATATGATATCCGGCCCGTTAAAATCCTCCCACGTTCTGGGCCAAATTACGGCCCAGATCAGGTCCGACCCTTTGAGAGGCTTTGGGCTAAATTATGGCCCATATCATATTCGGCCCATCAACTGGACGCTATGCTTTTGGGTCCACTTGATAAAGGGACATTTAGTAATTTGGCCTGATATTAGTTTCGGCCTGTTGAAGGCCCGTTTAACATTTCGGCCATATATATATTTTGGCATGTTAAAAGCCTGTCATACAGTTGGGCCTAACTATGGCCCTCTTTGCATCCGGCCTGCTCACAGCCGATAATCTGATTGGGCCAAACAAGGACCGAGATAATTTTTTCCTGTTATAAGCACATGATTTGATTGGCACAATCATGGGGCGGGGTCTATTTCGGCCTGCTGCTGGCCCGTGGGCTGTTCGGCACGTTTCAGGCCCAACCTACTTTTCGGCCTCCTAAAAGCCCATTGAGTTTTCCTGGGAAAATAGGGCCGGCGGTTTACTCGGCCTATTAAAGTCCCGAATCTACTAGTGGGCCAGTTTACATTTAAGCCTGTTAACGGACCAAGATGACGGGGCCCATGATGCGGATCATACATAGTGATTTGCATGACGGCCCGATTATGTACCGTAATTTTATGGTTTGGCTGGTTGCGAAGACAGGATATATATACATTAAAATAACTGCAGCATCATGAATAAGAAAAAACCTAGACTATACAATAAAGAAATTACAACATATTACATCCACTAGGCATCAAAGTTCGCCACTATGGTAATAAAGCACAAGCAGACAGAAGATTACATACACTGGGCATCAAAGATCGCCAACAGTGCAATTAAACACGCCGACAAAATAATATACAAAACCGACAACACCTCAATAGAGTTCAAGAAAGGTTAGCCCTGCTCGGAAGCTGCAGCACAAGCAGCTGAGCAAGCTGATGAGACTGCACTTGTTTGACACTTATATCCTCCTCACTCTAAAAGATAAACAAGCAGACAGATGACAGGTTCTGCACATATAAGTATTAGTGCTGACAATTCATCACATTTCTTACTGACGAATAAAGTGACATAGTTTAAAATAGCATTAACACAATATGGTATTGTTCAGGTCAAGACATGGCAGGAAATGACATTGTGAAGGAGTTGGCAGCTTCACGACACCACTAGATTACAGACCAAGAACTCATAAGTATCAATGGTAAGTGTGCTGTCAATTTACCCATTTCAGATTGGCAAAATAAGATCACTTGCTCTGTATAGTTTAATTTACATGGCATGAAGAAGGAACTTGGTTGTACAACTGAAAACTTAAATTTGAGAAGGACAAACTTTTGTTTATGAACTACATAATAATCTTTAAACATGCAATTTGATGCAAACACCAAAAATAAACAGCTGTTGCAGTCATGCCTAACCAAATATACACAACAAAGTTTGAAGGCTTGAGAAGGACAAACTTACATTATTGGTGAAGGCAGGCTCTATAAAGCCTTTGTCCATTCTGATGGGGGGCAATTCAAGAAGTTTACCACAGAATCTTCTTCATAAGCATTGCCTTTATTCTACATTTTGTTAAGAGTAAATATAGATCTGACAATATAAGAAAAAATGGAGAATATTTAAGATAAGATGAAGAGTGATGCTACATAACCAAGTAGCTATAAATGTAAGTATAGCGATACAGGCAAAAGGTACAGCCAAGAGCAATGCAGAGCTAAACTTCTTCAGTACCATCGGTGTTATCCAACCTTATGGTAAGAGTAAATATAGATCTGATGTGTAGAAAATGGAGGGCAAAGGAAAATAAGCTGCAGAGTGATGGTACATGAACAACTACCTATCAATATAAGTACACTGATAAAGGACAACAGGTACTTACAAGAACAATGCAGAGCTAAAAAAATTCATTGGCATTGGATATATTCTACACTAATGTAACCATTCATATAGATCAGATAATTTGGACCAAATAATTGATAAGCAAGCTCTCATGCATACTGCTATCACATAATGAACCAGGTATGTATCTCTCTCTAAGTATATCTCGCTCCCTGCTATGTGTCTCTAACTATGATTCTCCATGTGGAATCTCTTTATCTCACACAAACACAAAACTTTGTCTCCCGGGGTCTCATTTCTCTCTACTATTCCCATGTGTGCCACTCGTACAGCCCTCATACAGAGATGTCTTTTGCTCCTTAGATATGAGAACCTATGACTCTTCCTCTTAAATATCTCTTTCTCACACACAAACACAAACTCTGTCTCCCAGGGTCTCATATTTCTCCACTGTTCTCTTGTATGCCGCTCACACACACTCTCTCTCCCTAGAGATATCTTGCGTTCCCTCATATGTCTCTCTAGCTATCACTCTCGTTGTGAAATATCTTTCTCTCTCACAGACACAAAACTCTGTCTCTTGGAATCTCATTTCTCTCTGATATATGTTTGTATGTGACTCGCATGCACCCTCTCTCTATCTCTCTCACACCCACACACATAACTCAGCCTTCTGATCCACTCGACTCCTATCTCTAACGCACACTAGCTAGCATCTTTATCTTTCTATTTATCTGTTTCTCCATCAACCTTCTTTCTCGCCCTCACTCTTGATTCGTATCACGCACACTACATATGTTTCTCTCTATATGCAGTCAAGTGCCCTCTTTTTATCTTTCTCTCACACACACATATATAACTTCACCCTCCGAACCACCCGGCGGTCATCCCCAACACTCAAACTAGCGGATGTCCCTCTAGCTAGCATCTCCATCTCTGTATCTATCTGTATTTTCTCCGTCAAAATTTCTTTCTCGCACGGAGTCTTGCTTCCTATCACCCACACTATATATGTCTTTCCATACATATGCATTTATAGGTTGATCTCTTTTGCACAATCATTGTGCCTCACTCCCTCTGCTCGCCATAGATGCATGCTCCAGCCCACGCCACTATCTCTTAAAGACAAAAACACATGCTCGATTGTTGGGCCTTCTTCCCTGCATTCTCACATGCATGCATATTGTCATACTGATCCGTCTCTCCCATGTCATTGATCTTATGACTTATGTCTTCTTTCTTTTATCTCGATCATGCGCGCACGCACGCACACATCCCACATATACATGTATACCTCTCACACATGCACGTTCAAGGTCTCTATGTCTCCATACGTAGTTAATTACCCTCAATCCTAACGCCACATCGAATCGTTCTCCTCTTGTGTGCACATAACTTCCGCCTGGATGGGTAAAACACACACTCACACTTAACAATCTCCTTCTAGCTACCCCCCCTCTCACTCTTCCCCTATAACCCCGAAACCAATAAGACCATCCCTTTGTTTAATTCCCGCCTACATGCACCATCGATATATAGTAGTCTTCCTCGGTGTCTCTCGAACAAACACGTTCTCTCGATGTCGACTCCTCTCACGCGCACACACCTTCTCTTCCCTCTCTACGAGCATTTTCTCTCTCGCACCCCATCGTTGCTGGCCTCTGCCATACACACCACCTCTCTATGATGAAGCCATGCACACTTAAATTACATCCGCCACCGAGGACCCCGCGACACACACACACACACACACAAACAACACACACACACACAAACAACACACACACGCACACCCACCCACCCACCCCCCACACACACAAACACACACACACACACACACACTAAGACTCCATCTCTCTCTCTCTCACACACACACGCACAGACACACCCCACACACACACTAAGACTCCATCTCACACACACATGCTCTAGGCGGAGCATTTGTTCCTACCACCCTTCATCCAACCTTACCAGTATGATAAACAATCACCTTAATTTACTTGTATAACATGGAAAATTTCCACTTTACTTTAGTAGTCAGCAAACTTATCATCTGTACACTTATAAAAAACGAGTTGGCGATGATGGTGTGCCTGCCATCTTGTAATATAGACCGCCGGATCTATATCTGACAGATAGAAAGCAAACTATGATAATTTTACAAAAGATACCCGCACCTCTCTCCACATCCTTATCTCCCACAACCTCATTGCTCAGCAATTAAAAAAAGGAAGTCTCTGGAACAATCTAGCATGGTGGCCGCTACCGCCTGCCGGCGCCGTCCATCCCCATGCCTCCGCCCATTCCGACCACCAGTCACCACCACGCTCCACTCCTCCTCACCTTATCTCTCATCTTTCATTTTTTCGATGACATTCTCGAGATACCAGTTTTCCGATAAAATTCTCGAGATATCATTAGTTTTTACACATGGGATTACTCCTGCATGGGTCAATCACAACAGGTGTTTTGTAAAAAAATGCATATTGATGTTCCATGCAATGCACGAGCATCTTGCTTGTAATTAAATAATGCAGATCACGAGCAGGAAGTGACATTTTTTTACACAACCACGTTAACATGGTCACGTAAATCACTAGCTAAAGTAAATACCATTATACTTATATCCCGATGCAAAAGGTTGAGTACATGTACAAAGAGTAGAGTCGCACACACGCACTTTGTCTCTCAGAATCTCACACACACACACACCAGTTATGTGACGCCCACTTAAGCAGACACGTATGTTACAATTTGTGCACCCGCGGGTACACGTGATGCTGCGCATTTATTTAAGCCGGACGGCAAACGCAAACAGTAGCTGCATTCATTCCCCTGCTGCCGCCTCTTCTTTGGTTGCCGTCTCCTGGTAGCCATTGCCCGGCCGAAGGTAACAACATACGCCATACTCCCGCTAGAGCGGCGCTTTAATATGGAAATTTTAGTGGTCATGCATGCATATTTTGGTGCTAGCACTCCTCTATAAGGGTTGACCGGTCGCTTCCTGCGGACGTGCGTGGGTGGTGGAAGAGGAAGGAGAAGGGAAGCGGGCTGTGGAGTAACGTTTTTTACCACAATTTCTTAGGAAACTGAGTGCAATAATTGAGTAGTTTTGCAAATTACCAGTATTACACCTGAAACGGTTCAAAACCTATACTCCCTTGCCAGCGCTCGCTTCCCGCGTGAAATGGTCAGTGTCGCCCTAGAGCGTCAGTGCTGAATTAATGCCCGGCAGAGCAGAGGCGACCTCTCACTGGCGCCGGCTTTGAAGTGGTGCACCGGCTGAGAGAGCGCTGCTTCCCGGTGCACGCGACTGCTCCGCATCGAGACTGGCCATAGGCCCTGTTTGGATCCATGGGTTAGAGTTAGTTTGAGCTAGTTGGGGCTCAAATAGCCCTAAAGTATCAGCATGAGGGTTTAAATTGGAGCAAGTTGCACCGAACCCACCAAAAAAAATATCCCACCCACGAGGTGCTAACTGGAGATAGTTCTCATTGGCACCACTAATATCCATCAAGTGCATTTATTGTCAATCTAACCCTGTCACCCAAACACCTCTTTGGCTACAGTTAGTTCAGGGTTAGTCATGAGTTAGTCTAACCTCTAGCTAAGTTAGAGTATCAAACAGGAGCAGTATAGGACATGCAAGTTGCTCAAAGCATATAGTCAAATTCGTATGTGAAAGGATTTTTTTCTTTTTGAAAACAGAACATGAAAGGAACATTTTTTAGAATGCTCTTGGCATGTCGCTAACATGTGATGAGTTAACCGACCTCAATAGACGGCAAAACGCCAGCCCGCCGCACTTTGAGAAAGATGAGGAGGGAGAAGCGATACAGGCTGCTGGATTACTAGAGATAGGTGTCGCACGGAAGCCAAGAAATATGGTGATAGCGTGGGTTAGCCATGTACTAGTATGATGTAACTACACTGGGCTGCCCTGTTTCATACTCTTCCAGTCCACTGTGGAGATGATTGGTTGATTTTATATCACTAAATAATATTAAATATTATGAGTGCAGACGCTCTACCACGAGGTTCCTTGCTCCTTCTCGGTCGTCGGGAATCTATGTTCTTCCACTCTTCTTTGTTCATCCTTTTGCCAACACATGAGACATCTATCATCAAGGTGCACGTGTTATGCAAGGATTATTCCATCTTTATGAAGAACACGTGGGACTGGAACTACGAGACGGACATGTACCCAGGAGTGGACATACGAACGTAAGTAATGTAGCGCAGTAAGTGAAGTAGAAAGGCACAAATGGTATGAACATGCGTGGCATATAGGGTGTGTTTGGTTGCGTTCTCGTCTCAGCATAGTTGTTCCCTCTTCATGCATGCTCAACTCAACACCCCTCTTCATGCATGCTTCTAGTGTATTTGTGCTAAACTAGTGTGGACTCATGCACCCTCCGTACACTCTACCAAACACCCAAAAGTGGGTCGAGAAGGGAACTCTTGGGCGGCATTTGTCTCTTACTACGTACTACCACTAAATGTTGTACGTGAAATGCACGGTGATGTTATGGAGTATGTGCCTAAGTACTCTACTACTACTATATTAGTTGGAGGCACATATTAACTTTTATATTTGTTTATGTGTATGCCCCGAGACCTTCCAACTAGACGTGTCTTTCTCTCCAGGTCACACTTTGTATCGTTCATACCACTAAGTACTACTACGTGTGGTCTCCGACCCAAAAGTGGAACAAGTGGAGACGCTCTACCACGCTGTTTTTTTTTGCGCTAGGCTCTACCACACTGTTCATGTCCCACTCCTTTCGCTGACGTGTGGGACATCCAGCACATGCCATGTTTGGCACTCTTCATCGTAAGAGTTGAAATGCTAGCATTCATCAGAAATAAAAAATAATTATAAATCAGCAGTGTTACTATTTTTTTGAGAACCAATCAGCACTGATACTATACCACGCGGTTTCCTTGCTGCTCGATATCGGAAAGAATACTTCCGTTCGCCAACATGTGGGACGTCGACCATCCTGGTCCACTTGCCATGCACGCAGAACTCCAAGGGAGAGTCACCCCGGTCGTCGCGCTGCAGTAACAATGACTAATGAGCCATCAAATCACAGGCCCACTTCCCACTTTGAAGTTGCTCGGATGAGGGAACCATCATGACTTTGTTGAATTCCGCTTCTTGAAGAAAACTACTGTACCACCAGTACTGCTAGCTACAGTAGTTACTCCAACAGAGGCCTCCTTTCGTTCATAGGATAGGAATTTTATAGGAATATGAAAATCATAGGAAGTGAGATGACATGCATCTCAATTCCTATAGAGAAAGAGATGCCATTTGATGCATAGGATAGGAATTTTTCCATTTAGTCTAGGCTAATGTACTGGTAATTTGCTCTAAAAACTACAGTAGTAACTAGTAGTACTGGTACATGCTCATACTCAGACATAGGCACACACACTAACTACTAGTACTACTACTTCTCACATGCTGGCCAGACGCCGTTGTTCTCCTTCCTGGCTTTGTCGGCGACACCCCACCGTGCTTGGATCTCCACCAACCTCTCCGCAGCAGCGGGTGCGTCCTCTTCTTTCTTGCGGTGGCGGGCCTCTCTTTTCTTGAGTGCTTTCTGACTTTTCCGCTCCCTCTGTGTGGCTTTGGCCGCCTCTTGCTCTACCGCCCATTCGGCCTTGGCATCTTAAAATTCCTCCCACAAAGGTGTGAGGTCACGAGCGGCGATGAACTCGGCATGGCGGGATGCCATCGCTTCCCTACCATTTTGTGTGCGGTCGTGGGAGGCGAGGAACTCGGCGCGGCGAGATGCCATCGCTACCTTACCAGTTAGTGTGCGGCACGGTGGCATGAACGACACTTGGTGAGAGCTCTGGGGTGAAGTGGCCAGACAACTGTATAATGCATTGGTTTGTCAAGAGCTCAAGGACAGAAGACGAAGGAAATTTGGATTCCCCTTCAATCCTGGTCATTTATTACCGAGTAAAATGCATTCGCGGTCATCGAACTTGTCTTGATAGCTCACTTTGATCATTGTATACATGATATGGTGATTATACGGTCATTGGCTCAGCGTATAGCTCCGTATTTGTCTGGCTGACCAGTCAAATAGTTTGCATGTGCCTCATCAGCTCGTGTTCTTTATCTATCTATGCGGGCCTACCTGTCGTGGAATTAACACGTCAGATGTCCTAGTGAGAGGACTTAGTCATGGAGCCATCGCAACGAGATTAGCTTAAAGGGGTTAAACCAGACAAAGGACATGAGGAGTTTATACTGGTTCGGCCCCTTGCGGTGAAGGTAAAATCCTACGATCCAGTTGTGGTGGAATTGATGGGGTCTCGATGAGCAGGGAGCGAATCTGCTTTACCTATCTCTCGAGTTGTTGTTTCTTCTCCCTGAACCGCCACCGGGTCGTCCCTTTATATACACAGATTGATGCCTGGCGGTTTACAAACTACCGAGGCCGGCTCATGCATGTGTCTGGCTCGGTTTCTACCTTTCCATAACTTACAACACAAGTTACATATCTCATGGCGGTTTATGTCTATGGACCCTAATCTGCCCTTGGGCTCTGGGCCTCTAAACTTCAATAGTAAAGCACCATATTCCTTGTCTTCATAGGCTTCAATATGGATGAGCATAACTCGGCCCCTCCTGGGCGGTTTATACTCAGTAGTTATATCCCCAACATTAGGCCCCAGATTGATTTGAACTTGTTCATGTCAATCTTCAATCCTTAGAAAAAATCCTTGATCTTCAAAGAATCATGTAAACCGCCATGATATCATTTCCATATGCACTTGGTAAACTGCCGTGACGTCATATTTTAAGACTGTAATAAATCATCGTGACGTCATCTATATAAAAAACCTGTAATGTACATTCTTTTCATTATTGACCCTCCGAAAACCGAGGTGACAGTTGTGTCACATATCCATTTTTTGGGTTCCCCGATTCCCTCGCCTATCACTTATCCCTTCGCCTTATAAATATGGCCAAGGGTCATTTTTTACTTTCCCCTTCGTGCCCCTTCGCCTCATCGTCTTCCTCGCATCGCCTCAGAGGTCGAGCGCAGCCGCCGCCGTCGACCTTCACTTCCGCACCACCAACGACCACTGCATCAACCTGATCTAACCAAGGAAACACGACGCCTCCTCCGCTGTTTGAGAGCGTCAGTAAGTACTTCTCTTCTCATATAACAGATCTGCATTAGGGTTTCCGTTGTTCATCAGCGTTCTTCACCGTTCCTCACTTTCTTCTTTTAGATCGCGTAGTTTGATCTGAATCTGATAGTAAAGGCGAGGAACAGTAGTTTAGCATCCCTTTCCAATCACAGAAGATACCTTTCTCTGCATAAGATCCCATCTGAGCATATGTGTTCCTCTACTGTCGTGATTTTAGGTTTAAAATTTATCTCCTTTTTTAGAACTACGGTAGATCCAAAATTACAACACCAACCTGTGAAATCTGTTTGTACAACACTTAGGAATTTTTCAGATCTGTAACTTCCACACTATTGTAGGTGGTTTATACTTTTAGAAAATGATAACCCACCAGGTACCATTAGCCCTCTTTTTAAACCGCCAACTCATCCTTAATATTAAACTCCGGGTTATCATGCGCATAGGTTTCAATTTGTTTTTCCTGTCTTTTAAACCGGATTATCTGCATCAATCAAAACCTTAAACCGGCTATGGTCCTCTTTTCCATCTTCCTGTTCATATGGCCAAATCATTTTATGCTTGCAATTGGGTCCCTTCTTGGGTTACTGAAGAGCAACTGACTGGGTATGTTGTGACTGGGCCTTTAGCGAGCAAGGAAACCATCCACTGGAGAGTCCCCGGTTTAGAAAATCCTCTTGAACCTCAGAGTTACGAAGTGATTGTTTTTCATCATCTGAATCGAGGGTTCAGCCCTCTCGGATCAAAAAAATTCTGCGATGTGCTTGCCAGCTTCCAACTCCACCCTCAAGATATTGGACCGAACTCTGTGTCCAATATTTGCGATTTCCAAGTGTTTTGTCAGGCCTATATTCAGGAAGAACCCACAGTTGAATTGTTCAGAGATTTATTTTATTTGAACCATCACACAGAATTCATTGACGGACCCAACACTGAGCTTGGTGGGATGGCAATTCAAAAGAGGGGAGATGTCAGTTTCCCTCACGCCAAGCTTCATAGTCACCCCAAGGACTGGAATCAGACTTGGTTTTACTATAAAGACACCTCTCCAACTGGCGAAAATCCTATGCCAGGTTACCGCCCTCACTGTCTTAGCAATACTCATCCGTTCCCTCGGAGGCTGACTGCCAAGGAACGGTCCAACTATGCACCAGAACTGTCAAAATTCAGAGCCTATATGGCAAACGGTTTAACAGGTGTTGACTTCGTCCGCTGCTGGATATCTTGGAGCGTTCCGCCTTTAAGACGGCGCCCCGGTTTAATGTGTGAGTACACGGGGGACTTGAAAGATCCTCAACGTCATATTGATATTCAGCTAATAGAGGATGAAGTTACCGAAGCTGTTAAGAAAATACTGAATGAACCGGAAGCTGTCTCCAATCGAGTAGGGCTTAGTCCCTTCTGCACTTCTAATAAACCGCCAGCTGTAAGAATCGCCTCATTTTTACTTTAATCCGTCCTTTCTTAAATATTCCCTTACAATTTATTATCCTCTGTGCAGGGCGATGATCCGTTCTGGAAGAAGAAATCACAAGATAAACCGGCCAAGCCCAGGATAAACCGGCAAGAGCACCCCGCATCAAGACTAAGGCTACAAAGAAGCCAACGAAGAAGAAAACCGCCAAACCCTCTGATTTGCCCAATAATGAAGAGCTTGATGACCCGGACTCAGAGGTAGAACTAGATTCTCTTGGTTCTTTTTTCATACACCACATTGACAGTAATTATTATCAGGATGATGCGGAGGCTAGCCACGCTGGCAAAGCAAAGGTAATTGTTCTATCTTCCGACTCAAATCATGTGCCATTACCAAAACTCCGTTGAGCAGTCCGAAAACTAAAATATTCACACCCTCTTGATCATTTGGATCCGCACTTTTCTTTGAAGACAAAACAGCAAGAAGCTCGCCGCACAACCCGGCACAGTGGTCAAGTGGTTACATCTTCCGGTTTACCATATTCGCTGGTTCGCAAGCGTCGTCAAGAGGTCTCTTGTACTTCTAATACACTTCATCCCAAGGAGGGTTACTTTTGATATCGTCTTAATTTGTCTGATTCGAATTATCAGGGAACTTCCCATTCATCCTCCGACGATTCATCAACCATACAGATGCCTCCACTCAAGACCGTCCCTGGGTAAGCATACTATGCTTAATTATTTATGCCTTGCACTGGTTTGTTGTACTAACCCTTGTGTTGATTCTTTTTAGTGCCAAAGCCTAACTTAGCAAGAAAGCCAAGCTGACTACGCCAGCGGAGGATAATCCGACCACTGAACCGGAGAGGTCCTCAGAAGCTTTTGGCCAAAATGCTGATATTACTCTGGATGATCCGGTGCCTCAGGGTCAGGATACTATTGTTTAACCGCCAGACGTAAATCCAACAAGCCAATCAGTTGACCCGCCAAGCCCAGCTGCCGATCCACCAAGCCCAGCAAGAACATCTGCTAAACCGCCAAGCCCAAACAAGACTGTTGATGGCACGACGGATGATGTTGTGATTACCGGCTTTGGCTATACTGCTCCTAGCAACCCTATCGCTTTATCAAAGCACAGTGCCAAAAAAGAATTTTCGGTTGTAGACAAGGGCAAGTGGAAAACATATTTGTCAAGCTATGCCCACCTCTCTGCTCAGGATATTCACTCTGGATATCTAAACCGTCTGTATACCAGCCGCGATTATGAAGCCGGTTTAGTAAACCTGATGAAAGAGCGTTATGAGGTAAATATTTGTTCCTTTGAATAACTTCGTTTTCCTTATCTCCTTGTTCAATTATCAACTGTAGTAGCCCCCAAGGGCCGGTTCATCAATATGAATGTGAACCAGGACTTGTAGTAGGAGAACATTGGATTGTGTTTGTGTAGCCCCTATAGACCGATTTATACCTTTAGGATAGTCCGGTTTATACGTCAGAATTCCTTTCAGTCATTAACATGATCCACTTCATGCAATAAAAATTGATAACCTTGAATTGATCCGATATGCATTAGCCCCCAAGTGCCAAGTATATAACATGTTGTATGCTTGGGACTTTAAAATATCATGCGAGAAAAAACAATCCGCATTAGCCCCCAAGTGCCACGTGTATAACTTGTTATGTTCTTGGGACTTTGAACAAAGTATTGTCAACTTATTGTGAGTCTTTTGCAGGCTGACTTGACCAACAAAGATTCTCAAATCGCCGATCTCCAGGAAAATATCAAGTCCCAGCAAGCCGAAACTTCAAAGGCCAAAGATGAGTTGAAGGGTGCTTTAACAGCCGTGGAGCAATTGAAGGATGGTTTCAAAGGCGAGCGATCAGACTGGGAGACTAAAAAAAACACTTTGCTGAAGCGGGCGGAGGATGCTGAAGCGGCCCTTAAACCGGTGGCAGAAGAGCTGACTGGTCTAAAGTGGCAAATCAACGCTATGACTTCTGCCATTTTTGGTAAATATCCTTGTAATGAACCGTACTTAATCATCCTTGAAACCACCGGTTTAACAATAATATTGTAACCATTGCAGGTAGCCATGTCGCCCATCTCGGCTCAGATATGCGCAAGAAACTGAAGGCTACCTATACCTTGATAGAGCAGTTATATACCGGCGCTCAACGAGTCATCTGCACTGCTTCGTACAATAAACCACCGCCAACTTTAATCAAGGATACATTGGCTAAGCTATCCATGACACCTGCCTAGCTAGAAGAAGTGAAGAGATCTGCTGCAAGGGCTGGCGCTTTTCTCTGCACTGACTCGGGCTAAGGCTTGGATAGCTGATCTTGATCCGGAAGATATTGGAAATGGCTATCCTAGTCAAAAAGAAGATGGGTCAGAATTTGACAATGATGCCCTTAAAGCCTTGACAAAGGAGATGCGCTCGCTTGCAAGTAAACTGGCCGAAGGGACTAATTTGTCTTTCCACCAGTCCATCTATGATGCAGACAACAGACGGATCGATGCCTCGGTTTATGAAGCCCAAAATCTAATCCCGCCAATCCGTAAGCATACTTATGCCCCTGATGTTGAACCGTCAGATCTTATAAGCGATGAAACTGTCTTCTGAGCTTTGTCTGGAATTGACTGGGCAACCATTGACTTCCAGCCACTGGGTGGGGAGGCGGAGGTTGAACCGGCGCAGGACGATCCGCAACCTTCACATCAAGCTAAAGAAGAATCATAATCCGGAAGCCGGTTTATCGTCTGCGCACTATCCTCTCTATGAGAAACAATTATCCTTTTGGGCAGTTAAAACGCCTTGTAATAGGCTAGCTTGAAACAATTGGTCTGCCATGCCGTCATGCATAGATTGAAACACTTGGTCTGCTATGTCATCGTGCATAGCCACTTTCCTGAGACTGCCAATCTGTCATGATATGCAATGTCTGCTTATGATCTTTAACAGTTTTATCCAATCCTGCTTTCTGCATGTGATAAACTTAAAATTGTCTTGGCGGTTTACCGCTGGACGGGTTATGATACCTAATATAAAGCCAGAGTTCTATAACCAAGGCTGTAAAACAATGAAATATGAAATATATCATACCTGTGATATTGAATCACATCGTTGGTTTACCAACTTTTTGTAGTAAGGGTGATAACCCAAATCTTTGAGTGTTGGTAACTCCAACCATGATGTGTTGGTTTATAATAAGCCATGCCGGGTTATGATAAAAAAACAGATGATCATCCTGGCGACTTATAGTCAATGCCAGACCGGGTTAATAAGCACCGGTTTAAGATTTGTTGTGTACTAACAACTGATAGTTGAAAGCCACGCCGGATTAACAAACATAGGGTTATATTGATAACCTATAGTCAGGTCGGGTCAATAGACGCCGGTTTATCTCAAAACCTTATCAAAGGAGAAAAAACTTGGAAAAACAAAAGCAAATGAAAACTTGTAGTCGAGGCTTTTCAAGGACTGCCAAGCCCAAATTCGAGGCTTTTCATGGGCTGCCAGGCCGCTGAGTTAGACCATTTTACAAAGCCTTTTAAGATGGACCTCACATTAACCAATCGTCATTTTAACTTTGACAAGTTCAAGGTCTGTATAAGATTGACTTGTCAAACGTTCGACAGGTCATACCAGATTTACCTGGACAGAGTGGCTTACTTGATGAAGGCAGGTTAACCCGGGGTTTTAGGTGAATACACCTGGCTTCCAAGCCTGGCTTGATAGCCTATTACAAGGGTCCTTAAAAACTCTTTGTTTCTGTACACAAAGAGCCCCCAGGTAATATTGCGAGCTTTGCTCAGTGAGTACCTATGTTTGAGCTGTGCGTGGCAACAGACTCTCTTTGGTCCCTTGGGTGTGAAGTGAGAGAGTCCTGGATAAGGGGGTATCCTGACAGCTGGACTATATTCATCGTCCGGACTATAGAAGCGTCAAGATACAAGACTCAAGACTTCGGCTCGTGTCCGGACGGGACTCTCCTTTGCGTGGAAGACAAGCTTGGCGATCCAGATATTATGTTTCCTTCCTTGTAACCAAATCCATGTAAACCCTAGCTCTCCGGTGCCTATATAAACCGGAGAGCATGCTCCTTAGAAGGCCGATCACATTTACAATCATACCATCATAGGCTAGCTCTTAGGGTTTAGCCTCTACGATCTCGTGGTAGATCTACTCTTGTATTCCACATATCTTCAATATTAATCAAGCAGGAAGTAGGGTTTTACCTTCATCGAGAGGGCCCGAACCTGGGTAAACATTGTGTCCCTTGCTTCCCGTTACCATCAGCCTAAGACGCAGAGATCGGGACGCCCTACCCGAGATCCGCCGGTTTTGACACCGACATTGGTGTTTTCATTGAGAGTTCCTCTGTGTCACCCCTGCAAAGGCTCGATGGCTCGTCTCGTTGTCAAGGACGACATCACCTGTGGGGGGGGGCACTGGCTGTAGGCCAGACCCTCCGACTTGGCGGCTTTGTTATGACCGCCCCATCGACTGTCGCGCCGACGATGGCCTCTCAGGTCATCACACATAACCTTCACATTGATTCGGAGCTTGCCGAACATATGGATCCGGTGGAGCTCTCCTCTCTTAACGAGCTCTTGGATCGCATCGCCTCTTTGGGAGTCGCTATGAACTACGACCGGATTGGGCTTAAACCCGACCAGAGGGACATTAGATCCCCGCGGGCCTCCCATGAGATAGTGGTAGTGGAGGAACCACACATGGGTTGCTCCTCAACTTTGAGGACGAATTATGTCCGGATCACTGAACTCAGTGAACCGAACACCCACCCAAAGGAATACGTGACCCAGGTCCCAGACTTAGAATCGGGCGTGGGGCTAAAGGGATTAGGTAATACTCTAGATCCCGAACTATCACGCTCGGCACTTCCCGTGCCCCCGGGCGTCAGATCGGATCAAAATCCGGATTCAGCTAACGATGCCCGCTCGGACCTGATCCGTCTCTCCCGTGTCCGGTAGGAACCCCAGGAGACGGTACATCGTTACTGGGCCAGATTCCTCCTTGCTCTTAATAAGGTCAAGGACTGCCACAAGGAGGACATAGTCTCTCTTTTCTGTAGGAACTGCACGAACAAAGGACTCCTTAATGCTATATGTCGCCGTGACATAGTGCACTTTACAGACTTAGCAACCATAGTACAAAAGTACTGTGCGACAAAAGTGCCTGGAAGACCCAAACAGAATTTTGGGATAGTATGCCTCTCACTAGAACCTTTGTCCGAACTAAACGGCCAACTTAATTCCCAAGAAACCAAAACCCGCCCAAGAGCGTGGAAACGTATTGGAGGAATGGCTCAACGGGTCGTGTAGGCTTCACAGCACGCCGGATGCAACGCCGACCCATAGCCTTAGAGCATGTTGGATACTTCGGCAGGTAGCTAAGAGTGGCGAGGATCTCCCCGAGAGCCATAAAGCAGAACCACATCCCGCTGAGGAACACAATACGGTGTTGATGGTCTTCGAGACCTTCGCCTCAAACAATAGGCGCAAGCGAGCGCATCGAAGCTCCGCTGAAATTTGCCATGTGGCAAAGGTAAATCCGTGGAACGACACTGCTATAACCTTCAATGTCAGTCATGAACCCCAATTCCAGTCCATTCGAGCGCCAGCCGCTCTAGTCCTCAGCCCAATAGTGGATGGCTTTCGGCTCACTAAAGTACTCATGGACGGCGGAAGCGGATTAAACCTAATCTATGAAGAAACACTCAAGAAGATGGAGATTGACAAAAGCCTCATTGAACAAAGCGACACGACCTTCAGGGGAATAATCCCTAGTTGGGAGGCACGGTGTGCGGGAAAAATCACACTCGATGTGGTATTCGGTACCCCAGAGAATTACAGGTCCGAAGAAATCACCTTCCAAGTGGCTCCTTTCAATAGCGAATACCACGCCCTTCTAGGGAGGGACGCGTTTGCGAGCTTTCAGGCCATACCCACTACGGGTACATGAAGCTTAAAATGCCCGGACCCAATGGAATCATCACTCTAGCTAGTGATCCGGACGTCGCACTCTGCGTCGAAAACAAAACCGCAGCGCTGGCCTTGGAAGCATTATCCGAAGCCCTAGCGGATGAAGAATTAACCATGCTACGCGCCACCGTGGACAGGGACGACGTGATACTCGACAAGCGACCCAAGTCCACCTCATTCAAACCCGCAGATGAGATAGTCAAATTCCAAGTCCACCCAACGGACACCACGACGACAGCTTCCATCGAGACACATTTGAACCCCACTATGGATGCCGCATTGCGTGACTTCTTGCGCGAGAATTGGGATATCTTCGCCTGGCATCCATCGGACATGCCGCGCATCCCACGTGGATTGGCCGAACACAGCCTCAACATACTGAAGGGATACAAACCTGTTAAACAGACCCTAAGGTGATTTTCGGAGCCCAAATAGCAAGCCATGGGGGAGGAGCTAGCCAAGCTACTTGAGGCCGGATTCATCAGAGATATCAAACATCCGGATTGGCTGGTGAACCAGGTAATGGTACCAAAGAAGGACAAATCCTGGCGCCTGCGCGTCGACTTCAAAGACCTTAACAAGGCTTGACCCAAGGATCCCTTTCCTCTCCCTCGCATCGATCAAATCATCGATGCCACAGCCGGACACGACTCGCTGTGTTTCCTCGACGCATACTCGGGATACCATCAAATAAAGATGGCAGAGTCCGACCAAGCTGCAACAGCTTTCATAACGCCATGTGGCCCTTTCTGCTTCAACACTATGCCTTTCAGGCTTAAGAATGCTGGAGCAACCTATCAATGCATGATTCAAACATGTCTGGAAAAGCAAATCGGCAAAACAGTGGAGGCATACGTGGACGACATAGTCATAAAAACAAGACATGTCGAAACCCTAATTGATGACTTGAGGCTTAAGTTCGACAACTTACGAACATACGACATTAAGCTGAATCCAGAGAAATGCGTTTTCGGTGTACCTCTGGAAAACTGCTGGGCTTCATCGTTTCCAATAGAGGAATTGAAGCTAATCCGGCAAAAATCTGAGCTTTGTCACAGTTGGCTATACCAACAGATCTCAAACACATCCAGAAACTAGCTGGATGCATGGCCGCTTTAAGCCGCTTTATCTCCAGATTAGGAGAAAAGGCATTGCCTCTTTATCGCCTCCTTCGGCGCACCGAACACTTCGTGTGGACGGAGCAGCCGTGGTCGGACTAGATGAAATAAAAACCTTATTGGCCAGTAATCCAGTCCTAACAGCACCAAGTATCGGTGAACCTATGCTGCTGTACATAGCTGCCACACACCAAGTTGTAAGCGCAATACTCGTCGTCGAACGAGAGGTTGGCGGACACAAATTCCCGCTACAAAAGCCGGTTTATTACGTATCCACAGTCCTCACCCCATGCAAAGCCCGGTACCCACACTATCAAAAAATAGCATACGCGGTCTTCATGTCATCCCGGAAGCTACGACACTACTTTCAAGAGTGTTCGATTATGGTGGCCTCTGAAGTACCGCTAAACGACATAATAAATAACCGCGATGCCACGAGCTGAATTGCCAAATGGGCCATCGAGCTCCTTCTGTTTGACATAACATACAAGCCTCGGCGGGCTATCAAGTCTCAAGTATTAGCTGACTTTGTCGCCGAATGGACGGAAGCCGAAGTCCCTAAAGAGTACGGCGTGTACTCTAACTGGATCATGCACTTCGACGACTCTAAAATACTGGCCGGATTGGGAGCAGGAGTCGTCCTGACCTCTCCCACCGGAGACACGGTCCAATACATCCTCCAAATATTAGACACAGACTCCAACAATGCAGCCGAATATAAGGCTCTGTTGCACGGTCTTCAGATGGCAGTCTCTATGGGCATTCGATGCCTAGAAGTGCACGGAGACTCAAACCTCGCTATATCACAAATAAATGCAGACTTTGATGCCAAGGATCTGAAAATGGCGGCCTATCACAATGCCGTCCTTAAAATGTCAGCTCGGTTTGAGGGGCTCGAATTCCACCATGTGGCTCGAGAAAACAATCAAGCGGCAGAGGTCCTTGCCCGCATCAGCACTAAACGCGACCCCGTCCCACCAAACATATTCCTGGAAAGACTGTTCAAACCATCCGTGGTATGGGAAGGGGAATCTGGTAATACCAGCATGGATCTAAATACATCCCCAGATTCTGAACTATCAGACATAGTCGGAGGTTCTACCATCGAAACAACATCGTCAACCCATGAAATAATGGCTGTCATCGCCCCGTGGACTGAGCCTTTCTTGGCCTACCTAAATAGGCAGGAGCTCCCTGAAGACCAAAATGAAGCACGCTGCATTGTCCGGCGTTCTAAAGCTTATAAAGTCCATGAAGGAGAGCTCTATAAGTAAAGTGCTACCGGAGTGCTCCAAAGGTGCATCTCCGAAGAGGAAGGGCGGCAGCTCTTGGCTGAGATCCATGCTGTACTGGGTGGGCGCCATGCTACGCTTGAGCACTAGTCAGCAAGGCCTTCCGTACAGGTTTCTATTGGCCGACGGTCCGAGCAGATGCATAGGACCTTGTCCAACACTGCGTCTGTTGCTAACTCTTCGCCAATCAGAGTCATATGCCCCCTACCGCTCTCCAAACAATCCCCATAACTTGGCCCTTTGTGGTCTGGGGGCTGGATATGGTCGGACCCCTTAAAGGGGGAAGCCATAAGAAAAATACCTATTGGCCATGGTTGACAAGTTCACCAAATGGATAGAAGCCAAACCAGTAAAAACAGCCAAATCCAGACCAGTCATACACTTTATATCCGGGGTCGTACACCGATACGGTGTCCCCCACAGCGTCATCACCGATAATGGCTCAAATTTTACAGCCGATGAAGTGAAAGCTTGGTGCAGCAATATGGCCATTAAGCTCGAATATGCTTCCGTCTACCACCCTCAAACAAATGGTCAGGTTGAAAGGGCAAATGGTCTCATCATGAGCGGCATCAAACCCAGACTAGTGTGATCCTTGACAGAGTCGGATACTCATTGGGTCGAGGAGCTCGACTTCGTACTCTGGGGGCTGCGGACCAGACCGAATCGCACCACCAGATACACACCATTTTTTATGGTGTATGGCGCGGAAGCAGTTCTACCATGCGATATAGTACATGATTCGACATGCGTACGCATGTACGAAGAGAAGGAAGCCGAGTTAGATCGGCATGATAATTTGGATGCCCTGGAGGAGGAGCGTGATGTCGCTAAGGCTCATTCCGCATTCTATCAGCAACAGGCTCAACGATACCAAAGCAGAGAAGTGTGGGCCAAAACTTATAATATTGGTGAACTCGTTCTACGCTTACCAGAGAAGAAGAAGGACAAGCTCAAACCCAAGTGGGAAGGCCCCTTCATCATCGACAAAGTTCTCACAGGAGGAGCGTACAGCTTATGTAATGCGTCCGATAACAGACTTGAGCCGAACCAATGGAACGCGGCTAGACTCTCGAGATTCTACGCCTAGAGCCGAACTCAGTGTTCGTCTCCTTAAACCTCCTTTTTCAATTATGCTCCCCCCTTTTTTTCTTTTTTTTCCTTTCTTGATCCCTTCCCTTTCACACACAGTATGCAATACAGTGCGGATTCCCGGATTATTCCGGCCGCACTATGTGTGTAAACTTTACCTGGGGGGCTTCCTATACGGAAGCTTAATATAAATTACTTTCAAGGCTCTTTGCCCGTCACACATGTGTTTCTCTTTCCATGTGCGCCTTTTCTTCACCATTATATGCATCGATATGACTTAAGACGTGGCAAGCTGGGTTGCCTGGCTCCTGTGTTTATGCCCTACGATCCCGTTAATTCGGCTAGGGCATCAGGGGAGCACCTCTGCGATTGTTACTGTCGGTTGAGCCGGATGTGTACCTCAGAATGGGTGAAGACGAAAGCTAGTTTCCTTAAGAGAATATTCGGTCGGTGAACAAAAGATGTCTTTGTTTATTATAATATTAATCCCCAAATGTTTTGTATCCTGCGCTTTGGTTCACAGTCCGGACATGTGCCTTGACACATGGTTACCCAGGGAAAGGAACCCTTAACAGAACTATTCTCCCTAGAAGATGTTTCTTGCTAACAATACAATATAACATAACTTGTTGGGTACTTGTCTGTTCAAGAACTTATGACCCCTACGGCTGGTCTCCACGCATACTCCGGTTTTATATAACCGAGCGGGTATTCGGACACACCCCGGACTTTAGGATCCATGGGCTGAAGCGAAAAGGTCCGCTGCGACAAATGATTTTAATCCGGCTAGGGGCTACTTATGTCCATTGAATTACAAAGTCATTTGGACTGATTATATCATCCTCTATTCCATCCAACAGGCTATCTAACCTACAATCCTGTTGAGAATACTTTGCGGCTACGATACCTGGTCATATACCAGACTCACGGGGATTTCTTGCCCATCTGGCCCGGCTGGTCCATCTTCGGCCATATGGTTTGGGTCTAGCTTGGTGTAGCGCGTCTTCACCATCGCCCATGCTTCTCTTGCACCTTGCCGGCAGGCGGATATCTTCCACAAATGAAAGCGCTGCCGTGCTCCCTGAAGCATGTCCACAAGCCCCCCCATGCCTTTTGGCAGGGAGCTTGATGGCCACAAGGACCGCGCAATGCCCCGCATCACCTGCCGAGCTCGCTCGTGTAGTTGTGAGAGGTCCTGCAGTAAATCACCTACAAAAGCGGGCACCTCCTCCTCAGGGCAACCCCTCAGCATTCCTGCAAACATAACTTTTTCAATATGCTTCCTCGCTGAACTATACTATAGTTCGTTTAGGCACTTACGATAAATGCCGCGGCACAGCCTTCTGTTCTCCTTCATGGAGTCCGCCAGCTGTGCGCGGACGTCTTTCAATTCCACGTCCAGCCGAACATTGGCATCCTGGAGCATATTCTTATCATGCTTCACTTGCGTCAGAATGTGCTCACCGGCCTTTAGTTGCCTCTGGAGATGCGACTCGTCATCCCCGCCGCCCTCCGGATTTACTCCGGGGTTGTCTACAAAACTTTCTGTTAAATTCGTCATACTAGCTAGTTGCCAACTGGTGCATTTTCATAAAATTCGGCTAAATATTACCACATGAGGCCTTCTGGGATTCCTCTAGCTTGGCAACTGTGGCCCTTAGTTTGGTCTTGCACTCCTCTAGCTCCCGAGACAATTGCTCATTCTTATCTACAAGAACCTGCGCATGAATTGATACATAAAACTGTTGCTTCAACCGTTTCAAGTCCCAGGGGCTACTTCTATATATATGCTAATCAAGCTTTCTTACCCGTATATCTTTGGTATACTGGACTGTCGCCCGAGCGAATCCGCTTTGAGCAGCTCGGATGTATGTGTCTCCCAAATTGAAGGCATTAAATGCCTCTTCGGAAAAGATGTTGTTGCGAAGCACGGCCGGTCGACTCCGATGATGCATGGCGCTCTCTACCTCCGAATTTGTGGCAGAGAGCATGTATGCGTCCTCTGTCGGAGGACTACATGGCGTCGGCCCTACGTCCGCCTCCTCTCTCGGAGTTGGTCTGGAGCCCGACTGGTGGAGGCGTGGTTGGCAAGATCTCCGGATACTGTCCGGATATTCCTCTTCCTGCCAAGATGTGCAAAGGGCACTGTTATACTTCAAACGACAAGAAATTACATGACAAGTTGTTTTCTTACCTCTGTAAAGGTGTGTCGGCTCTAATAGCCTTCCTCTTAAGCCTACCCAATCCGGACACCTGTGGCTGACGGGTCCCTAAGGGCTCGGCCCTGCGCTCCGAACGTCGCTTCCGTAAAAGCGCGACATGTCAGGGATAAGGTGTGACACCAAGAAAGAATCCTCTTCGGAGGACCGAGTTTTTGGCATGGCTTATGCACGACGAAGGTAACAGTCCGGGATAATCAGCTACGATAGCTACCGGGGTGCCGTCATGGCTCGCCTGGTAAAATATCCCGTCGACAAGCTCCACGGCCGCATCTGGGTCTTCTTCGAGTCCCGGATCCAGGGCCCTTTCGGGGTCCTCTGGTTGCGGGGAAGGGCTGGAGATTCCTTCCATGTCCCTCCTCAGTTCCTCCTCAGCAAATGCAGGTAACTTTAGCAAAGTACGCCACAATAAGTGAAGCGATGAAATAAATGATGACTTACCCAGCTTGGGGGGTTGTACATGGATAATCCGTCCCGCGGTTTGATATGAAGGAATTCTTCCTCTTCTCCTCTGTACAGGTCGAACAGTATCCTTGCCAGTGCGGCGGGGGAGTCCGGACCCTTACGGCTGCAGCGGGTGGCATCGTCTGTCCCGTTGTAGTGCCACATGGGATTGCTCCGTTATTGAAGCGGTTGCACTCCCCGCATTATGCATATTGCCATCACCTCGACTATCGTCTGTCCGGATTTGGCTAGTAACTTTATCCTATTCATCAGGAAATGTACTTCCCTGGAATCCTCTTCTCGGGGGCCGCGGGGGCGCCAGCTTAGACGTGCCCTTGGCGGGGTGTTACTGAATTTGGGGAGTCCTGTCCGGACTGGATCCGGAAGGGGAGCGTCGTCGATGTCAAACCACTCTGAAGTCCAGTTGTCTGGTGCCTTCTTGGGAGTACCTGATAGGTATCCGGTCTCAGCGATACACCATACTTCGGCCTCGCCCACTTGACATAGGGATTCCCCCTGGTTGCGGGGGACCAGGCAGAACAGCTTCTTCCATAATCCGAAATGAGCCTCGCAGCCTAGAAATAGCTCGCAAAGAGCGACGTACCCTGCTATATGCAGTAAGGAGGCTGGGGTAAAATTGTTAAACTGGAGGCCGTAGAACTCCAAAAGGCCACGAAGGAACGGGTGAATAGGAAACCCGACGCACCTTAACACATGCGGAATTAATCATACCCGCTCCTCTGGAGATGGATTGGGGGATCTCTCCGCTTGTTCTCCATCGTTGTAGGTGGCCACTCCGGCTCGGACAGGGACCATGAACGCTGGCGGGAGGAGCCCTTGGGTTTGTAAAATTACCAAACGGCTGTGGGAAACTGAACACTCTCCCCAGTCTCCCGGCTTGGGGCAAGGGGAGCGAGCAGAGGAGCTGCGACGACCGGCCATGTTGGGGTGGTTTTTTCTGGGCGCTCTGTTGGATGCTTGCTCGAGGAGGGAGAGTGAGGTTTGGATATGGGAATCCCCGTCTCTTCAAATAGACGGTTAGCCCAAAGGACTGAGGGTGGCAAATGCAAAAATGCCTTGACTCCTCGCATTCGCTCGACACGTGGAAATGGTCATTATTGAAGCACTGAAGCCGAGGAGTACAACATGGATGAAGATGCCGAACACTGTTCGTTATGATGGGAACATCGGAGTATTCGGAGGAGGAACCCGCCTTGCAATGCCGAAGACAAGACTGCGCACCGGGGTCATCGTCATTGAAGCTTGGTTCAGGGGCTACTGAGGGAGTCCTGGATAAGGGGGTATCCGGACAGCCGGACTATGTTCATCGTCCGGACTATAGAAGCGTCAAGATACAAGACTCAAGACTTCGGCTCGTGTCCGGATGGGACACTCCTTTGCGTGGTAGACAAGCTTGGCAATCCGGATATTATGTTTCCTTCCTTGTAACCAACTCCATGTAAACCCTAGCTCTCCGGTGTCTATATAAACTAGAGAGCATGGTCCTTAGAAGGCCGATCACATTTACAATCATACCATCATAGGCTAGCTCTTAGGGTTTAGCCTCTACGATCTCGTGGTAGATCTACTCTTGTATTCCACATATCTTCAATATTAATCAAGCAGGAAGTAGGGTTTTACCTCCATCGAGAGGGCCCGAACTTGGGTAAACATTGTGTCCCTTGCTTCCTGTTACCATCAGCCTAAGACACACAGATCGGGACCCCCTACCCGAGATCCGCCGGTTTTGACACCGACATGAAGCCCCCAAGATTTTTTTATGGATTTATAAGCCGGTTTAATGGGTAATTAGAACTCCGCTTTATAAGCAGAAGCCCCCATGTAACCAAAAAGACATATAAGATGAAACAGCAGAGGCCCTGTTTTAGCAAGGATGTCGGTTTATTTATTGATCATAATATGTACATTGTCAAAAATATATACATAGTAGGAGCCTGTGGCTCAGGTGTAGTAAGGCCGAATATGACCTATTTTCCATGGCCGGCAGGTCTCCTCCTTCGATTTGCGTGAGTCTTTGTGCTCTCGAACATCAATAAGGTAGTATGACCCGTTGTTCAGATTCTTGCCAACCACAAAGGGCCCTTCCCAAGGTGGAGACAACTTGTGCATGTCAGTCTGATCTTGGATGAGCCGGAGCACTAAGTCGCCTTCTTGAAACACCCTGGTTTTAACCCGGCGGCTGTGATAATGCCGCAGGTCTTGCTGATAAATCGCCGAATGAGCTGTCGCAATATCCTATTTTTCATCTAACAGGTCCAATGCATCTTGGCATGCTCTTTCATTGTCCGCTTCAACATAAGCTGCCACTCGGGGTGAGTCACAGCAAATATCACTTGGGAGAACTGCTTCTGCTCCATAAACCATGAAGAAGGGTGTGTAACCCGTAGATCTATTGGGGGTGGTGTTAATACTCCATAAAACAGAAGGCAACTCTTCCACCCAACAACCCGGTGTCCGCTGCAAAGGGACCATAAGCCGGGGCTTGATAACCTTTAGGATTTCTTGATTGGCTCTCTCCGCTTGACCATTAGATTGGGGTGAGCCACTGATGACACATCAAGCTGGATGTGCTCACGTTGACAGAACTCTTCCATAGCACCCTTGGAGAGATTCGTGCCATTATCTGTTATAATGCTGTGTGGAAAACCAAAGAGGAAGATCACCCTTTTCATGAATTGAACCGCCGTGGCCGCATCACACTTGCTCACTGGCTCTGCCTCTACCCACTTGGTGAATTTATCAACCGCCACCAGAAGGTGGGTCTTCTATCCTTGGACCTCTTAGAAGGCACAACCATATCCAGCCCCCAAGTTGCAAACACCCAGGTGATTGGAATCATCCTCAATTCCTGATCCGGAACATGAGCTTGGCCTGAAAACTTCTGACAACCATCACACTTTCTGACCAGATCCTCCGCATCAGCATGAGCTGTTAACCAGTAAAAACTGTGCCAAAAAGCCTTAGCCACCAAGGATTTTTAACCGGGATGATGACCACAATGGCCTTCATGGATTTCACGCAAGATCTCACAACCTTCTTCAGGAGAAACACAATGCTGAAACGCCCCTCAGACACTCCAGTGATGTAACTCGCCATTGATAATGGTCATAGACTTGGATTGCTGGATTATCTGCCTGGCCAAAACTTCGTCCTCTAGTAACTCTCCTCGGGTCATAAACGCCAGGTATGGCACTGTCCAGTCAGGGATGGCATGAAGAACTGCCACCAATGGAGTTTCCGGGTCAGGAATAGCCAGATCCTCCTCCGTTGGTATCTTGACCGACAGATTATGTAGAAGATCAAGAAAAACATTAGGCGGCACCGATTTACGCTGGGATCCAAGTGGGCTTAGAGCATCCGCGTCGCTTCATTCTTGCGCTGATCAATGTGCTCAACCTGGTAACCCTTGAAGTGACCGGCAATGATATCCACCTCACTCCGATAAGCCGCCATAAGTGGATCCTTAGAGTCCCACATACCAGATATGTGCTGAGCCACTAAATCGGAGTCGCCAAGGCAACGTACCCGGATTAAGTTCATCTCCTTAGCCATCCGAAGACCGTGGAGCAAAGCCTCATACTCAGCTGCATTGTTAGTACAGGTAAACATTAAGCGGAGAACATAACAAAATTTGTCATCTCAAGGGGAAGTAAGAACCACTCCAGCCCCCGCGCCCTCCAATTGACTGGACCCGTCGAAGTGAATAGTCCATTATGTTTTATCCAGTTTATCCTCCGGTGCCTGCAATTCTGTCCAGTCGTTGATGAAATCTACGAGCGCTTGGGACTTGATAGCAGTGCAAGGCATATATTTTAACCCATGAGGCCCAAGCTCAATAGCCCACTTAGCAACCCGGCCAGTCGCATCCCTGTTCTGAATGATATCTCCCAATGGAGCGGAACTGACCACAGCGATGGGATGTCCTTGAAAGTATTGCTTAAGCTTCCGGCTTGCCATAAACACTCCATACACCAGCTTCTGCCAATGGGGATATCTCTGTTTGGACTCGATAAGTACCTCACTGATATAATAAACCGGACGTTGAACCAGATATTCCTTACAAGCCTCTTTGCGCTCCACCACAATAGCCACGCTGACAGCTCGGGCGTTAGCAGCCACATATAACAGCAATGGTTCCTTATCAATGGGGGCAGCAAGGACGGGCGGTTCGGCCAACTGCTTCTTCAGATCCTCAAACGCCGCATTAGCATCATCACTCCAGACAAAATTGTATGTTTTCTTCATCATCTAATATAGAGGGATCGCTTTCTCCCCCAACCGGCTGATAAACCGGCTTAGCGCTACAGTATGACCCGCCAGTCGTCGAACGTCATTGATACACGCTGGTTTAGCCAGGGACGTAATAGCCTTAACCTTCTCCGGATTAGCTTCAATACCCCTGTTAGACACCAGAAAACCCAAGAGCTTGCCAGCTGGTACACCAAAAACACGGTTCGCCGGATTAAGCATCATCTTATAAACCCTCTGATTATCAAAAGTTTCCTGCAAGTCATCTATGAGTGTTTTTGCTTTCCTGGACATCACCATGATATCGTCCACATAAGCATGAACATTGCGCCCAATCTGATTATGAAGGCAATTCTACACACACCGCTGATAAGTCGCCTGGGCACTCTTGAGTCCAAAAGGCATAGATACATAGCAGACAGCTCCAAAGGGAGTTATAAAAGCCGTCTTATCCTGGTCCTTAACCGCCATTTTGATATGATGATAACCCGAATAAGCGTCCAAAAAGCTCAACCGCTCACAACCCGCTGTACCATCAATAATATTATCAATACGGGGGAGGGCAAAAGGATCAGCTGGGCAAGCCTTGTTCAAATCTGTGTAATCCACACACATACGCCAAGTGTCGTTCTTCTTGAGTACCAGCACTGGGTTAGCCAACCATTCAGGGTGAAAGACCTCCACAATAAACCCTGCTGCCAAGAGCCGGGCTACCTCCTCACCAATGGCCTTGCGTCTCTCTTCATTAAAGCAGCGAATAAACTGCTTGACCGGTTTAAACTTGGGATGAATATTAAGAGTGTGCTCAGCGAGTTCCCTCGGTACACCTGGCATGTCAGAAGGTTTCCATGCAAAGATGTCCCGGTTGTCACGGATGAACCCGATGAGCGAGCTTTCCTATTTTGGATCCAAGTTGACGCTGATGCTAAACTGCTTGGATGATTCGCCAGGAACAAAATCAACCACCTTAGTCTCATCAACCGATTTAAACTTCAAAGCCGGATCATGCTCTGTAGTGGGTTTCTTTAGAGAAGTCATATCCGCCGGATCAACATTGTCTTTATAGAATTTTAACTCCTCTGTTGCACAAACCAACTTAACATAAGTCGCATCACCTTCCTCGCACACAAAGCAATCTTGCGGCTGCCATGAACCGTGATTGTCCCCTTATGACCCGGGATCTTGAGCTGCAGATAAACATAACACAGCCTTGCCATGAACTTAGCATAAACCAGCCGTCCAAACAGGGCGTGGTACGGACTTCTGATTTTTACCACTTCAAAGGTCAATCTCTGTGACCTTGAATCATGATCATCTCCAAAAACCACCTCCATAGCTATCTTACCTACCGGGTAGGCCGGTTTACCGGGCACCACACTGTGAAAAATGGTGTTTGACGGTTTAAGATTCCTATCCGTTAACCCCATACACTGGAAGGTTTCATAATACAATATGTTGATACTGCTCCCTCCATCCATGAGCACCTTGGTGAACTTATAACCCCCAACCTGCGGTGCGACCACCAACGCCAGATGACCCGGATTATCAACCCGGGGCGGATGATCTTCTTGACTCCAAGCAATAGGTTGTTCAGACCAGCGCAAATAACGGGGCACTGCCGGTTCAACGGAGTTCACCGCCCTCTTATGATGCTTCTGATCTCGCTTGCACAGACTACTAGTGAAGACATGATACTGTCCACCATTTAACTGCTTCAGGTTGCTCTGATAACTCGACTGCTGCTATTGTTGATTCCCCTGTTGATTATAACCACCTTGGTTGCCCTGATTGCCTTGACTGCTCTGTCCACCTTGGTTACCTTTAAAACCTCAACTGGAGTTACCTCCGCCATAACCCGGCCCGTGAAACCCGGGTCCTGAACCACCAGAAGGTCCATGATCATACCGGAAGAGATTTGAGTTTTTGAACTCTCGCATAATAAAGCAATCCTTCCATAGGTGCGTAGCTGGCTTCTCTTCCGTCCCGTGCTTTGGGCAGGGCTGTTTCAACAGGCGCTCCAGATTCATACCTGAGCCTCCGCCCCGCGGGGGTGGTTTACCCTTATGGCGCTGATTATTACCATGTATGTTGGTGTTAGCCACAAAATCAGAATTACTGTCCACTTTGCGCTTACCGTTATTCCCATGGCTCGCCTGGTTATGCTGCTGTCCTTTTGTGCCGACATTCTTCTTTCCCTTCTCCGGCTTCTCGTCATTACACTCGGGATCCTTGGTACTATCAGAATCGGCATACTTAACCAAAGCTGCCATAAGGGTTCCCATGTCATTCCAGTGACGCTTGAGCCGTCCCAACTTCAACTTTAGCGGCTTAAACTGGCAATTGCACTCCAATGTTATGATTGCCGAATCAGCATTGATGCGGTCCGATGAATGTACGATTTCCGAAACCCAGTGCACCCAATGAGTTGTTGATTCGCCTTCTCCTTGGACACAAGCAGCCAGATCCACGATTGACATGGGTTGCTTGCACATGTCTTTGAAGTTTGCTATAAATCAGGCTTTCAACTCGTCCCACGAACCGACAGAATTAACGGGCAGACTTTTTAACCAAGTGCGTGCCGTTCCGTCCCACATCATGGTGAAGTACTTCGCACACGCTGCTTCGTCCACATCCATCATTTCCATCACCATCTCATAACTCTCAACCCATGACTCGGGGGGTAAATCGGCGGTGTAATTAGGCACCTTACACGGGCCCTTGAAATCCTTGGGTAACCGCACATTACGTAGAGCCGGGGTGAGACACGGCACCCCCCAAGAGCTGAAAGCCAGTCCTCGCTCTACTAACATCATCGGTCGAACCGGAGTGGGTTGATGATTCACGTACTGCTCTGCTAACTGTGCTGCTAGCTCGGCCTCCCAACGCGCTCTATCATTATCCACCACATCCCGAGCATTTGCACCACCACGCGCCGGATTAGGCCCTCGAGGGGCGTCACGGTTCCACGCATTGCTTGACACAGCTGGTTCATAAATGTGCCTGATGTAATTCTTGCTCGGTCGAGGGTTGAATGGATTGTCTCGGCTATATGAGTAGGCCTGCTGATGTTCCATAGCAGTTTGAAGGAGATCCCTGGCCTGCCTTGTCTCAACAGCCGCTGGAGACTCGCCCTCCATTGGAATAGCTGCCAATCGGGACGCTGCAGCAATCATATTATCCAAAGGGGTGGAGAAGTGACCCGGCGGGGTCGGTATGTATTGCGGTGGGTTATCTATTCGTCGAGGCGGGTCCGTCACCCGTGGCTGATCCGGTGCTCCTGTCCCAGGTACTTCTGTCTGGTTTACCGCTGCTGGATTACTGGGTCCTGCTCCTGGCGTGTTGAAGAGATTCATTGCTTCATAAACCGGCGGCAGACAAGACCGGTGCCTCCTCCTCAACACCTCATTCCAAGCGTTCTGATCCAGCATGAGTCAGTACTTCTCCGCTTGAATCCGCTGTGACTGGGCATCTAAAGCGGCCCGTTCATCAGCCATCCTGGTTTCCTCAGCCGCCAAGTCCTCCTTGGCCTGAGTTATCTGATCCCGCAGCTTTGTGACCTCCGCATTATGCCGATCTTGAGTCTTCGGGGTAACTGCTGTGGTCAACAATGTCATCCAAGCATCCAATAAACCGGAAGGAACTTGAGCTGGTCGGCGCGCGGGACCTCCTGCCCCTGCTGCTGATCTGGAAGTCATTGCTGCTGCAGTTGAAGATTGTAGTGTGGGTTTTGTACCGGCCATGAAGATCGCGACCCGGTTTGGCGGTTCAAGGGGGTCCGGAATACTATCGCCATCGGAACAGCCCCCGAACTGACAATCTTGTAGCTGGTACAGTGACTCGGTCTCGCCGGTGGATGATTCGCCATCAGAGTAAATGACCGTCTCACGATCGGACACCGGTTCAGATTCTGCACCAGGGATGAATCCCACGAACGCACGCTTCATGGCAGACTGAACCCGGGCAGGGCTCGCACACGAGGTCGGTGCAGATGTCCGGCTCAGGGCCCGGTTCAGCAATCTTGCCGATGAAGACATGAATTCCGTCAAAGGGGACCCGATACTCGTACTCGATTGAGCCGGCCTCGGGGCCCCAGCCTGCGTCGTCGATGTAGAGCTTGCCGCGACGACTCTTGGTCATCCGGCCAACAGCGTATCCCTTGAGTCCTTCAAAGTTGCCCTTCAAGAACTTGAAACCATCGTGCGATAGCCCCATGATGGGCACCAACTGTCGTGGAATTAACACGTCAGATGTCCTAGTGAGAGGACTTAGTCGTGGAACCATCGCAACGAGATTAGATTAAAGGGGTTAAACCGGACAAAGGACACAGGGAGTTTATACTGGTTCGGCGCCTTGTGGTGAAGGTAAAAAAGCCTACGATCCAGTTGTGGTGGAATTGATGGGGTCTCGATGAGCAGGGAGTGAATCCGCTTTACCTATCTCTCGAGTTGTTGTTTATTCTCCCTGAACCGCCGCCGGGTCGTCCCTTTATATACACAGGTTGACGCTCGACGGTTTACAAACTACCAAGGTCGGCTCATGCATGTGTCCGGCTCGGTTTCTACCTTTTCCTAACTTACAACACAAGTTACATATCTCATGGCAGTTTATGTCTATGGACCCTAATCCGCCCTTGGGCTCTGGGCCTCTAAACTTCAATAGTAAAGCACCATATTCCTTGTCTTCATGGGCTTCAATACGGATGAGCATAACCTGGCCCCTCCTGGGCAGTTTATACTCAGTAGTTATATCCCCAACATTACCTATCAATGGAGAAAAAAATACTGTAAAAACCAAAATTATGCGTATGTGGGGAATCAAACCACGGACTCGTCGCTGCAACGCACCCTCATCAGCCCAATGAAAATGAAATACTTCACGTCAGACACTCATGCTCACGCTGTCAAAGCATGCTAATGCATGCACGTCGCTCTCTAAATCAAAGTCCTGCTCATGGCGCAATGCAAACGGCGAGACCATCACCTGCGTGCCGCGTCGGTGCCTGACATTACTGTTTAGACGTTTGATGGAGGCCTACGCAAACGCCGAGCATGTATTCACCTGGCTCAACACCAACGGTCATACTCTAAGTGCCTTGCTCATGTATATCGTCCATGACAACGACAATCTATAAAACAGCCTAGCTAGAGAGGGTACTATGGTACGGAGTATGTACTATCGTGAGTGACCAATCTAAGTGCCACTGCACACGAGTGTGTGTCTGATCGATTCGTAAGTTATGCATAGTTGTGTCGTGTCTAATGGTGGTCGTCGAAGGCTAGCTGGCGACAAGAGCGGTTGTCGATACATGTCGCATATGTTTCAAAGGCTCGTCATCCATGAGTTCATAGATTACCACCACGCCAGCGTCTGACCGCCCTGGCCTACCGAAACCCCTTCCATCGCTAGTGTGTGCTTCCCGCCTGAAACGATGACTGCCTCTCCAGAACGTCAATGTCTCATTCACCGGACTTAACTGCAGGTGCAGTTGGTGTGTCACTGACATATGGGCCAGATGCCCGTTGGGCCCACATGTCAGTAACCCAATGCATCTGCAGTTAAGTCACTGAAGCAGCGTCCGCATTCACGCCCGCTGAACCTACACCGGCGCCAGTTGTCCATCCGTCTGCCGCGGCTCATTGCCATTCGCCCGCTATATTAACTTGAGCCCCAGCAACCAACCATAGCCAAAGACCCACACTTATTCTCCTCCGGTCCCTTCCCTCTGTCGGCACCACTCCAACCATGGCCTCTTGGCGCTTCGAAGCTCTCTTGGACGTACTGTCGCAGGAGCAGACGAGGGACATTGGTGGCTCCTCTCCGAGCATGCTCCAAAGCTCTCTTCGACGTACTGTCGCAGGAGCACACATAGGAGATCACCGGCACCCCCTGGCCGCCCTCCGCCGCCACGACCACGAAGCCGGCGCGCGTGCGCGGGCGCAGCCGGCAGCGAGTAAGAGTAGTACATGGTAGGTCGCCGCCGCTCTGGTCCTAGGAAGGCCACCGCTACTCCACTCAGGCAACGCCAAGCTTGGTGGGGTAAACATTGGCAGACGATTAGCCGCTTGATGGCGACATGGAGGCGGAAATCTTCAAAACCTTGTGCTCAGGAGGAGAAGGTTATCGAGGCGGATGAGGAGGAGTCAAAGGCAGTGGCCGACTGTCTCGGGTTCATGGTCGGACATGGTGGTCGGGCGCTGGCGATCGTTTAGATTAGGTTTACAGTAGGTTTTAGTACGGTGTTCGAAATATGTAATGAATTTCATCCAGTTTGTAGGAAAAGTTTTTGAAATGTAATGAATTCCATCCGGTTAATTTGAAATTTGCTTTGTTTGCACGAATTTCGTCCGGTTAGTTCATATAGTTGTCGAAAGGTATGCGGGCAGCATCGGATGGCATCCATCAGTGTCCTCGGGCAGATGTCGGTGTAAATTTGTGGGCCAGCACTAGAGATGCCCTAACTATCATGCTATAATCGCTAACAGTGCTCCATTATCTGGCAGGGAACAGTTATCCCTCGATCAAAATCAGATCTGCGGTGTTTCGCACTCCTCCCGCGTAAGAGTGTAAACTCTTGCTTACATAAAAATGGGGCAAGTGGACGACACTGTAGCACGTCATATCACTCAAACTAGCCCGCCTAACGAGCGGGAAAGCACCGCCCTCGTCATTTTGTTCTAGATTTCTATCGATCGATCGCACGAAAATGTTATGCTTTGCAAGTTCTAAAGGAAAAGGTGGCACACTTACGACTCGTACGCGTCGCACCCCCGGCAGTCCGGCTCGCACGCCGCTCACCAGAGGGGACACATGTTATCTTGCAATTTCACTAACATGTGGGACTGTAATTGAATAAACCGTCGATAGCCGAAATCTTATTGCTCGGCGGGCGTCGGCTGAGAAGAGAGAAACGGGGGAGGGAGAAGAGATCGCCCGCCCGCCGCACATGGACTCCAAGAAATATATGGTGATAATGTGAGGAGGGCCATGTTGGAGTCCGTACCGCTTCCGGAGCCCGCTCTGACCGCCCTAGCCCCTCAAGACGCCAGCTACCCGCCGCATGCATACATAGAAAGTAGTACCAGTAAAAAACTGGGCTATAAGCCCGCTTATGTGGAGGAGAGAGAGGCATTGACAAATTCAAGGAGTGGGCTCTGCAAGAGCCCGTCTCTACACGTGCTCCTGGTTATAAAAAAATAATTCTAAAAAAAGACATAAAAAACAATCGTGTCTAAAAAAAGAAAGGTAAAAACATTTTAGAGGAAATAGATAGAGAGAAAGTGAGAAAAAGTTGTAACCTTATAGTCAACAGTATGGTAGCATTACATGAGGAAGGACAAGTTCACTGGGCTGCCGTGTTTCACACTCCTCCGTCGTAACAGTGGAGACAATAGCTTTCATCAAAAATAAACAATGGATACTCGTTTCTCATCCTCTATATTGGAAAGAATACTTTCATTCGCTGACATGTGGGACGTCGACCATCCTGGTCCACCTGCCATGCACAAAATTATCCTGGTCTACCACGGTCGTATTGCAGGCCCAACCTTTCCCACTGTAAGTTGTTCGGACGAAGGAACCATCAACTTCATTGAATTCCACTTCTTCAAGAGAACTTACTGTACCCGCAATACTACTACCACAAGCGAAGACTGGACGACACTGTACCACGTCATATCACTGAAACCCACTAGGCCAAACTATGCCACCTAGGTCATCTATTTTGGAACGGAGGGAGTACGTCTCTGCACTGCTATGATTTTGTGTTGTACGTCTATGTACTTTTGCTATGATTTTCCTACCCTATGAACCAAATGAGGCCTGAATGTATCCGTGTCGACTATTGTCTGATCGATCGCTAACCCTACAATTTTAGGAGCTAGGGCTATTGGTCGATCGACGACGGATAAGTATAAGCGTATCACGAGCTCATCAGCCCCAACGTTTCTCTTCGGTGAGTGTTTTGCAAGTACTATATCTCGCACAGTAGCTAGCCTACTAACACCAAGAATCATCAAACAAGCCCTGCTGATATGATAAACAGTTCAAACTTACGTCTAATCATGCCATATGTTACATCAAAAGCTAGTGAGGATACATCTGTTACCATAACTCGGAGAGGGTTCGCATGATTCACTATCAAACAAAAGTAGCAAGTACCGCCCACACAAGACAGTGCACTAGCCCTAAGATGGTTTGATAACACGCATCATTTTGGTAATTAAACACAGGGCAATGCAAACTACCCTGAAGGATTAGAGAAACCAACTATTTCTTGTCATCGATCTCTCGGTCAATGACCACAGCACAGACAGCGGCATGGGAATCAATCTCTGGGGCGATGTCCATAGGATGGACAGCGGCATCGGAATCGATCTTCGGGGTGATGCCAACAGGATGGACCGCGACATCAAAAACGATCTCTAGGGCGTTGTCCACAGGACGGGCCGCGACATCGGAATCATCAAGGACGTCCATCGGCACCTGCACAACCCTAACATATTAGCAAGCACATTGCAAATAATCAAAAACCACAACTATGGTAATAAGCCATTATTTTTTACCTTGTGCAGCTCACCGGGGGATCTCATCCCTCTGGGGGCCATCTCCTCGTCCTCGATGGGGGCCATCACCTTGCCAGGGGAATACTGCTTCTCAACGGCGACTATCTCCTGAAACTCGGCCTTGAGCCTCGCATAGGTGGCCATCAGAGTTTCTGGGGTACGCACGGTGGGGCCCTTGCTGTTCTTCCAACTTTCTTTGAGGAGTTCGTCCGCCAATGTCGTCAACTCTTTGGCCAGTTCTTGTTTCTTGGAGTTCTTCGTCTCCATGGGTTGGCCCGCCAACATGGTCAACTCGTTGGTCAGTGCTTGCTTCCTGGAGATCGCTGCCTCCAGTGGGTTGTCCGCCGGCACTCTTTGCCTAGTGCTCCAAGATCCATCAATGAACTGACAAACAAAAAGCAATCGAAAGGAAACCACAATCGCAATGAAAACGGGAAAAGAATAGGATGTGAGAATCGGTCGGTGCTTCGCAAAAAGAAGATTCTTGGAATGAAAATATAGCAGCATAACTGATTCGCCCACCTTTCCATCGTTGGTATAGAAGAAAAATGGCAGAAGTGAGTAGCCTAGAGTGAGGTTTTCTTCAAGAAAGGGAAGAAAGGGCTTCAACGAGCGTTCTAGTGATATGATGGTTGCTTCATCCAGTCCAACTTGGAGGCCACCTTACCACTGCTGGTAAAGGTGTGGGTTTTGTGATATGACGGGTCATGACGGCCACACCGGGGTGACAGGTGAGTCTCGACTGTAGCACCTCACTGTGATTTGGTGGATGGCACACGGGCCCAGATGCTTTGATATCCTGCATGTAGATAGAGCGGCTAGTCATATAGGAGTGATCAATATTGTGCACCGCGACCAAGGCGGGGAGGAAAACGAGAGAACTATGTAATTAATGCATGAGTTTAATTAGGGTAGTTTTGTAAAGTACGAGATACATTCCTCCAATCGCAAAATGCCTTGGTTCATGAGATTTGAGATTTGAGCCCTATAAACCGGAAGGGAGGGAGTACTGCACGCGGTGTAGTCTAGTCACTTGTTGAAATCTCTAGAAAGGCAAATACTCCTTTCCGGTTTACAGGGCTATACTACTCCCCCCGTCTAGGTGTGTAAGTCATCTTACGAAAACCAAATAATCCCAAAACACTTAGGATGGTCGTAATGGTAGTATCATAGCTAGTATCATGCATGCCAACTAGGCAATTTTGATGAGGTGTCATAGCATTAAATGAAGAAAGAGAGGGTGGAGTATCATATCATGATACCGTATCATAATAAATGCTATGCTAATTTGTGTCATGCATGGCAATAAATAGAGTACTACATGATACTAAAATAGGATACTATGCATTAGGGAGGTAGTATCATACACTAGTATCATATGCATGATACTAGTATATGATACTCTCCATTACAACCAGCCTTAGGCGCAGTGCATTAACATCTACCTTGTTTCTTGACATATCAACCAATAAGAGATGAGAGGTGTGCATGCTTTTAATGACTTGAGACTACCAAGCACGACATTAAGTGGCTAGTTCGTTGCATGCAATGCTATTAATTAGCAAATAAACATTGGTGACCCCAGGAGGAAATGGTGCTAAGCGTGTGGACCTATGCAGAATGAGCATCAACCAATGGATGATGGAGTTTAATTGTTAAACAATTCAATGAGGGAAGCTTAGCTACAAATTCAATGACTTACTCACCTAGATGGAGGGAGTAGCAAGTACTAGTACTACTAAATTAGTGGGCTCAAATAGCAATTTTGTCTCATGCAAGAGCCTGGATACTATATGTGTGCTCCAAGGCACCGCACCGCGCCAGCATTCGCAACTGCCATGTTTGGGTTGCGCTTGGCTCTTCGCCTCTTCGAGAAGACGAACAATGATGTTACTCCTACTTCTACAGTATCGAATCCACTGTTGCATTTCCTTCCACCTTGTGCGGGAGGGATAGCATGTAGCAAAAGCTTCTACTTACTGCTCCTACCTTTGCGTCTATGATAGGTGGGCCCAACAGGTGGTTGGCCCTCCTATCAGGCAGCCAAATGCAGGTGCAGTTAAGGCACCGGAGCTCAGTCCGCGAGGGAGAGGGCATTGTAGTAATCAAACTTCTCGGTCTTGTACAAGTTGACGCGACACATCAAAGCCCTGCACTCGATATAAGTCTTTTTACACATTTCAAATGGACTACAACATACAGATGTATGTAGACATATTCTGCTTCATATGTAGTCACTTGTTTTAATCTCTAAAAAGACTTATATTTGGAAACAGAGGGAGTACAACGCATGCATGCATGCCATGACTTTCCTTTTGATACTTGCATGTGTTGATTTGATGCACCTTGCCAAATTTTGACTATAAATTTAACTAACCAAATTTTCATGCATGTCACAAAAAATTACGGGGCTGTTTGGATTGTGACTATGTTTGTCTTATGTTGCCACATTATTTTTCCCACACTTGCCACACTTGCCTAACTTGAGTTGCTCAAATTGTTAGACACACTTTGGCTTGCCTAAGGGAATCTTGCCATAATTTTTGTGTCTATGACATGTGGGGTTCACTGCTAATAAAAAAATCCTTGTATTAGGTGTGGCTAATAAAAAAGACTTATATTTAGGAACGGAGGGAGTAGAAAATATAAATAATAATGCATGTTGGGGCAACCCACGTTTCCGCTAATTTTAGCCGTGGGCTTGTTCACAATTTTTACGAGGGGTGGTTGTTCATTTAATGGAGGGACTTGTAGTACCAGACTTGAATCATACAAAGTGCGACCTGGCACACCGTAACACCACTTGGAATAAGCGAGTAGCTATCTCAAAAAACAATCAACAACTAAAAAACCGTGACCTGGCATGTAGTACACAATTTGAAATGATTGTTTTGATGGAGTGAAAAAGGAAAACTACCCCACTACGTATATATAGGCTGGAGCCTTCGCGCTTGCTTGCTAGGGTTGCTCTATTCACACACTCTTATCCTCTCCAGATCTAAACAAGATAGGGGTGGTAACATTGTCTTTCACCCTTCAAAAACACTGTCTTTATATCCTCACTGCTGGTTACAGATCCGGACGTATCCCCCTCCGCCGGTGAAGGGGAGGAGGGGCAGAGTTTAGGCCGTCATCGACAGCGAGGGAGGAGACCCACTGCCGGCCGCACCGTTATCTCTGGCCGAGCGCCAGCGCAGGAGGTCCTCCGATCCCTTCGTCATTGCCTGTGGGCAGATCCGGCCTCCCGCCGCCCACCTATCCACATCCCGATGACCTTCAGGTATATCTTTGTTCGAAACCGCCTTAGCTCTACTTCCCCAGCTTGCTACATCGCTGCATGTGCATCATTTTCTACCTCTCAGGCCCTCTTGATCAGATGGTCCAATGTCACCTATTTTTTTCTTCTATTGTTAGAGGAAAAGCTACTTCATGCAGTCGAATCTTGTACTCCCTCCGTCCGGAAATACTTGTCATTGAAATGGATGTGTCTAGATGTATTTTAGTTCTAGACACATCCATTTTGATGACAAGTAATTCCGGACGGAGGGAGTACTTGGTTCAAACAAGAAATAAAGTGAGGGTGGGGGAATTTAGTATGTACATCGGACTTGGTACAAACAGGAAGGAAAGGGGGTGAAAGTAGTACAGACTGGTCATCCAACCGGTCTCTTGGTCGAAATGGGAAATATAGGGGTAACGTTGTACACAGTCGTATGACCAGGACTAGATTTGCTATCCACACATAGGAGTAGGTGGCTAGAGTGAACAAAAATGGGACCAACCCAGATATGTTTCTTGGATGTTTGTTTCTCGGGGCAACAAACTATGAATCACCACTTTATGCCCCTGTTTACGTACATGGTGCTGGACTGCTGGTGCACCCACTGTCCCATGCCCTTATACCAAATATTTAGTTGTTCTTAATCTAATGTCCCTGGTAAAAATGAAGCCATACCACTTTTATAAGCCATGAAAAGTTTAGCCAAATGTTTTAGCCTAGAATTGTTTGAGACTCTGACTGTTTCCTCTGTACCTTTTTGTGCAAACAGGGATATCCAATTCACCTGGTTGTTGTTGTGACCTTTTGGTGCACTGCACAAAACTCTTCTTAAAAGAAGTGACTCTTGTGATGTTTAACTGGAATGTCAGAATGGAACAATTAGTTCATTTTGGTGGAACTGCACAAAGGGAGATCTGTGTTCCAATCCTCATCATCCATATTGGCACCATAACCTTCCTTTAGGTAAGAATGATATTTAATGCATGTGTTTATCTCTATTTTCCGACTGCCATGAGAAAATAATGCTATTTTTTACTAGTACACTTGTACTCCCTCACTGACAAAACCAATTCTGAAATAGAAAGCCAATCATGTACTTGGTTTCACCAACTGGTGAGGAGAAAGAGAAACAGAGCATGAAGAGGAAGAAGAAGAAGAATAAACAGTGCCAAGGTGATCTTGCTGAAGCCAAAGGCCTTAGTTGAGGCCATTCAAGGGCTCTGGGAACGACTACCTTACATGTGAGACGATCCTCCAGGGAGCCCTTCCACTTCTGCTGTCTCACTTAATTAATTAGGAGTACTTAAGTACCACTAATTTATTGCTACCTAATTTTCCTGTCGGAGTTAAACAAATCTTTAGTAGGAACCTATGATGAATCTTGTACGTGCGTATGTTTGTCTATGGAGGTGAATCATGTGGTGGAGCAGGGAGGGAATATTATTAGTGTCATGACATGATAGTGCTATTGTTTTGCATGTCAATTTATTGCCATTAGTTCATTGAGGCAATGTTTTGCGTATTATCCATCATGAATTTGATGCTACTGTTAGAGTAATATGCTAATGTCTTCCTATCCTTTCTCACTAAGCTAATGAAGGTTTCACCTTGTTCCTACTTGTGCAAACAGGGATCATGTTGTACATTTTAGTGGAACTACACAAGACAATACAATGAACTGTATCCCAGCCAGTGCTTTAACTCTGCTGGAAGTTCTTGATAATCTTTCGATATAATCTCAGCACTGGTAAACAAGAGTGATTTCAACCATACATTTGAAGTGCACAAAAATAAATACTATTGAGGGATTCCAGTGAGTGCTTTATCATCTCTTATGGGACTACATGAATAAGCTTTTTTTCTCAGGTTGGTACGGGCCTAAGGCCTTCATCCATATTAGTTTGTTGTCATCTCTATTTGTATCGTGCTACTGTCATGAGAAACTCCTTTATCTTTGCACGTTAAAGTTTTGAAACCTATGATAAATGGCAATGCTTTGAGTGTTAAGCTAATTGGCACTGATTAAATAAACTAATACCTCTCTTTAAGCAAGACTACTATGTTGCTAACTTTACCCATTAAGATAATGAGGGTGATTCTATTAGTTAGTGTATGTTTCATCAACTAGTCCCACTATTGTAGTAATCTCACTCTCTCAATATATGTGCCAACGGGGATGCTCGATTTTGGTGGAACTGCACAAAAACTTTGGGTGCTTCATTGCCTCGACAGCTTCCATCCTTTCCTGTCAATCGCTAATCTCGGCTTCCTTTCTTCCTTCGCTGCCAGTCGCTTCGCTTATCTCGGCTTCTAGTCAAAGGAAATAGTAATTGATATGCTACCTCACACAGGTTGGTACTGGTCTTTATCCTGATTATTTTGCTTGTCATGTATTGGTAATTTGGTATTGTGCTACCGTTTGCCGATTTTATAAAGGAGTAACTTGCAGCCTGAACTCGCAGGCAAATCATTGCGTTGGGTTATTTCAGTAGAACTGCACAAAATGATCAGATGGACAGATACTTATGCTGCTGCTATTTACTCCAAAGTTCACTCAGACAAGCATCGATGCTGACAAGAAGTGCCTATTCGAGTATCAACCGGCGTAAACCAGTTGTCAAACTCCCAAGTATTAGGAGAGTGAACACCAAAAATATTGCTTGGCACATAGCCCAGAAGAACACAGTCCAGTATTTGGTCCCAACTTGTGCCTTTTGGTTATCGGCAGATATGGTTGCGAACTGTGTGGCATTGAGTCTAAAGATTCCAGACAAGTTGGTTGACGTGTATATTCATCTGGCACTTAATCAGTCTGCACGCCAGGGATGCTCCATTTCAGTTGAACTGCACAAAAAATTTGGGTGGTTCATTTTCTCAACCGCCTCCTTTTGCGTCCGCAATGTAGAATTTTTGCGAGCTACAGGACCAAGATGAGCCAGTAAACTAGTTGCATGAAAGTAGTGGCCAAGTTGCTCAAACCTCGCTCGGCACGAGGCCACTATTTGAGGATAAACCTACAAGCAAAGTTCAGATTGTCTGTGCTGCCTCTTATGTACTCGAAAGTTTACTCGTACAAGAATTAATTTTAGCAAGAAGTACCTCCGACTGAACACTGCTATGTCTTGAGCTTGTGTTGGTTTTCCTTGAAGAGAAAAGGGTGATGCAGCAGAGTAATGTAAGTATTTCCCTCGGTTTTTGAGAACCAAGGTATCAATCCAGTAGGAGGCTCCTCAAAAGTCCCACGCACCTACACAAACAAACAAGAACCTCGCAACCAATGCAATAAAGGGGTTGTCAATCCCTTCACGGCCACTTGCGAAAGTGAAATCTGATAGAGATAATATGATAAGATAAATGTTTTTTGTATTTTTATGATATAGATTGGAAAAGTAAATATGCAAATAAAAGTAGATTGAAAGCTTATATGATAAAAGATAGACCCGGGGCCATAGGTTTCACTAATGGCTTCTCTCAAGATAGCATAAGTATTACGGTGGGTGAAAAAATTACTGTCGAGCAATTGATAGAAAAGTGAATAATTATAAGATTATCTAGGCATGATCATGTATATAGGCATCACGTCAGTGACAAGCAGACCGACTCCTTCCTGCATCTACTACTATTATTCCACACATCGACCGCTATCGATCATGCATCTAGAGTATTAAGTTCATAAAGAACAAAGTAACGCATTAAGAAAGATGACATGATGTAGAGGGATAAACTCATGTAATATGATGTAAACCCCATCTTTTTATCCTCGATGGCAACAATACAATACGTGCCTTGCTGCCCCTGCTGTCACTGGGAAAGGACACCGCAAGATTGAACCCAAAGCTAAGCACTTCTCCCATCGCAAGAAAGATCAATCAAGTAGGCCAAACCAAACTGATAATTCGAAGAGACTTGCAAACATAACTTAATCACACATAAAAGAATTCAGAGGAGATTCAAATATTTCTCATAGATAAACTAGATCATAAACCCACAATTCATCGGATCTCGACAAACACACCGCAAAAATAGTTACATCGAATAGATCTCCAAGAAGATCGAGGAGAACTTTGTATTGAGATTCAAAGAGAGACAAGAATCCATCTAGGTAATAACTATGGACCCGAAGGTCTGTGGTAAACTACTCACAACTCATCGGAAGGGCCTTGGAGATGATGTAGAGGCCCTCCATGGTCGATTCCCCCTCCGGCGGAGCGCCGACGAAGGCTCCAAGATGGGATCTCACGGATACAGAAGGTTATGGCGGTGCAAATAGTTTTTTGTGGTGCTCCTCAATGGTTTCAGGGTACGTGGGTATATATAGGAGGAAGAAGTAGGTCGGTCGATGATACGTCCATTTTGCATCAAGCATTTATATCAATATTTATTGCATTATGGGATGTTATTACACATTATATCTCAATACTTATGGCTATTCTCTCTTATTTTACAAGGTTTACCATGAAGAGGGGGAATGCCGGCAGCTGGAATTCTGGCTGGAAAGGGAGCAAACATTGGAAACCTATTCTGCACTGCTCCAAAAGTCCTGAAACTCCACGAAACATCCTTTTGGAATTAATAAGAATTATTGAGCAGAAGAAATACATCAGGGGGCCCACACCCTGTCTAGGAGAGTGGAGGCCCCCCCCCCCCTACTAGGCGCACCCCTATCTCCTGGGCCCCCTGGTGGGCCTCCGGTGTCCATCTTCTGCTATACGAGAGCTTTTACCCTAGAAAAAATAGTGGGCAAGCTTACGGGACGAAACTCCGCCACCACGAGGCAGAACCAATCTAGGGCTCTGGCGGAGCTGTTCTGTCGGGGACACTTCCCTCCAGGAGGGGGAAATCATCACCAACGTCATCACCAACTATCCTCTCATCGGGAGGGGGTCAATCTCCATCAACATCTTCACCAGCACCATCTCCTCTCAAAACCCTAGTTCATCTCTTGTATCCAATCTTGTATCAAAACCACAAATTGGTACATATAGGTTGCTACTAGTGTTGATTACTCCTTGTAGTTGATGCTAATTGGTTTACTTGGTGGAAGATCATATGTTTAGATCATTAATGCATATTATTACCCCTCTGATTATTAACATGAATATGCTTTCTGAGTAGTTACGTTTGTTCCTGAGGACATGGGTGAAGTCTTGCTATTAGTAGTCATGTGAATTTGGTAGTCGTTCGATATTTTGATGAGATGTATGTTGTCTTTTCCTCTAGTGGTGTTATGTGAACGTCGACTACATGAAACTTCAACATTATTTGGGCCTAGAGGAAGGCATTGGGAAGTAATAAGTAGATGATGGGTTGCTAGAGTGACAGAAGCTTAAACCCTAGTTTATGTGTTGCTTCGTTAGGGGCTGATTTGGATCCATATGTTTAATGTTGTGGTTAGGTTTACCTTAATACTTATTTTGTAGTTGCGGATGCTTGCAATAGGGGTTAATCATAAGTGGGATGTTTTTCCAAGTAAGGGCAGTACCCAAGCACCAGTCCACCCACATATCAAATTGTCAAAGTACCGAACGTGAATCATATGAACGTGATGAAAACTAGCTTGACGATAATTCCCATGTGTCCTCGGGAGCTCATTTCTCATTATTTTGTACAGGCTTATCCTTTGCTACATAAAGGATTGGGCCATCTTGCTTCACTTTATTTACTTTATTTACTTGTTACTCGTTACTATTTATCTTATCACAAAACTATCTATCACCTACAATTTCAGTGCTTGTAGAGAAAACCTTACTGAAAACCGCTTATCATTTCCTTCTGCTCCTCGTTGGGTTCGACACTCTTACTTATCGAAAGGACTACGATTGATCCCCTACACTTGTGGGTCCTCAAGACTCTTTTTTGGCGTCATTTCTGGGGAGTGTAGCGCTTTTGGTGAGTGGAACTTGGTAAGGAAACATTTATATAGTGTGCTGAAATTTTCTGTTACTTGTCACTATGGAAACTAATCCTTTGAGGGGCTTGTCCGGGGTATCTTCACCTCGACCAGAAGAGCAAAGAGTTGCTCCTCAACCTACTGAACTTTATGAAAATATTTACTTTGAGATTCCTTGGGGTATGATAGAGAAACTGCTAGCTAATCCATTTGTAGGAGATGGAACATTGCATCTCCATTTGTAGGAGATGGAACATTGCATCCCGATTCTTTGTGGATGAAGTTTGTGGATTATTTAAGCTTGCAGGTTTTCCCGATGATGTTTTCAAAAGGAAGGTTTTCCCTTTATCTTTGAAGGGAGATGCATTGACATGGTATAGGCTATGTGATGATACGAGATCTTGGAATTATAAGCGATTGAAGTTGGAATTTCACCATAAGTTCTATCCTATGCATCTTGTTTATCGTGATCGTAATTACATATATAATTTCTGGCCTCGTGAAGTATAAAGCATCGCTCAAGCTTGGGGGAGGCTCAAGTCAATGTTATATTCATGCCCCAATCATGAGCTCTCCCGAGAAATGATTATTCAAGACTTTTATGCTCGGCTTTCTCTTGATAATCGCAACATGCTCGATACTTCATCTGCTGGTTCTTATATGCTGAAGACTATTGATTTTAAATGGGACTTATTGGAAAGAATTAAACGCAACTCTGAAGATTGGGGTTCCGACGATGATAAGGAGTCAGGTATGACACCTAAGTTCAATTGTGTTAAATCTTTTATGGATACCGATGCTTTCTGAGATAGTAGCTTCTTTCTGTGAATCTTTTTGTACTCATGTTGATCTCCCTAGAGAGAAGTGGTTTAAATATAATCCTCCTATTGAAGTGAAAGTAGTTGCACCTATTACAGTCCAAGAACAGACTATCACCTATAGTGATCCTATTGTTCCTACTACTTATGTTGAGAAACCTCCTTTTCCTGTTAGGATAAAGGATCATGCTAAAGCTTCGACTATTATTCGTAAGAGTAATACTAGGACTAATACACCTCCTGAGCAAATCAATGTTGAACCTAGTATTGCTATGGTTAAAGATCTCTTGGATGATGATTTAGATGGGCATGTTATTTATTTCCGTGATGAAACTGCTAATATTGCTAGACCAGATACTAAGATACATAGACCTGTCGTAGGCATTCCTGTTATTTTTGTTAAAATAGGAGATCATTGTTATCATGGTTTATGTGATATGGGTGCTAGTGCTAGTGCTATACCTTATGATTTATATAAAGAAATTATGCACGACATTGCACCCGTTGAATTAGAAGACATTGATGTTACTATTAAGCTTGCTAATAGGGATACAATTAAACCTGTTGGGATTGTTAGAGATGTTGAAGTTTTGTGTGGGAAAGTTAAATACCCTCCTGATTTTCTTGTTCTTGGTTCCCCACAAGATGATTTTTGTCCCATTATTTTTGGTAGACCCTTCTTGAATACAGCTAGTGCTAAGATTGATTGTGAAAAACATACTGTCACCGTTGGCAT
>NC_057807.1:46773935-46831226 GCF_018294505.1 Triticum aestivum | reverse complement strand
AGTGGAAGCCCGGCTTACCACTCGGTAGGATTTTTGTAACTTAGGCGAGTGCTTGGACTGCAGCTAAGCCCCCGAGTGAGAGGGTTGCTCTTCACTCGGTAGGATTTTTGTAACTTAGGCGAGTGCTTGGACTGCAGCTAAGCCCCCGAGTGAGAGGGTTGCTCTTCACTCGGTAGGATTTTTATAACTTAGGCGAGTGCTTGGACTGCAGCTAAGCCCCCGAGTGAGAGGGTTGCTCTTCACTCGGTAGGATTTTTATAACTTAGGCGAGTGCTTGGACTGCAGCTAAGCCCCCGAGTGAGAGGGTTGCTCTCCACTCGGTAGGATTTTTTACAACTTAGGCGAGCACAGGGCTGCAGCTAAGCCCCCGAGTGAAAGTCTGGCTTACCACTCGGTAGGATTTTGATAACTTAGGCGAAACGGATTCGCAGCTAAGCCTCCGAGTGAGAGTCTGGCTCACCACTCGGTAGGATTTTTACAAACTTAGGAGAAACGGATTCGCGGCTAAGTCACCCACTGAGGGGGAATTTTATTTGGACAAAAATAAAAAGTGAAAGAAATTATGGAGGGACTATGACACTATTATTTTGAGGTCCATGAACTACAGAAGTACTTTATTGCATCTCATCTGAGTGATAAAACTTAAGTGTAAAATGGGCGGAGTAGCTCCGCGTTCCAAGCTCGGGGCTCGTCGATATTATGCTCGACGTTGTAAAGACGATACGCCCCGTTGTGGAGAACCTTGGTGACGATGAAGGGACCTTCCCAAGAAGGAGCAAGCTTGTGTGGGGTTTGTGTTGATCCACTCGAAGAACTAAATCCCCTTCCTGGAAGGCTCGACCTCTCACATTTCTGGCGTGGAAACGACGCAAATCTTGTTGGTAGATGGTCGACCGGATCAGAGCCATCTCCCTTTCTTCCTCTAAAAGGTCGACTGCGTCCTGCCGCGCTTGTTCAGCCTCTGCTTCGTTGTAGATTTCAACTCGAGGAGCATTGTGGAGAAGATCACTCGGCAAGACTGCTTCAGCTCCGTAGACCAAGAAGAATGGAGTTCTTCCGATCGACCGATTAGGTGTGGTCCGCAGCCCCCAAAGCACCGAGGGAAGTTCGTCGACCCAAGCTCCAGCCGCGTGTTTGAGATCACGCATCAGTCGAGGCTTCAATCCCTTAAGAATCAGTCCATTAGCTCGCTCTGCTTGTCCATTCGACTGCGGATGGGCGACTGAAGCGTAGTCGACCCGTGTGCCTTGGGAGTTGCAGAAATCTCTGAATTCCTCTGAGTCAAAGTTCGACCCATTATCCGTAATGATGCTGTGCGGGACTCCATATCTGAATATTAGTTCCCTGATGAAGTTAACAGCAGTACCGGTGTCAAGGCTCTTGATTGGTTTAGCCTCGATCCACTTGGTGAACTTGTCGACTGCCACCAGTACATGCGTGAAACCACTTCATCCTGTTCTCAAAGGACCGACCATGTCCAGTCCCCATACTGCGAAAGGCCAGACGAGTGGGATGGTCTTCAGGGCCGACACAGGCTTGTGCGACATATTCAAGTAGAACTGACATCCCTCACACTTATCCACTATATCTTTTGCCATCTCATTCGCCTTTGGCCAGTAAAATCCGGCTCGGTATGCTTTGGCCACGATGGTCCGAGAGGACGCATGATGACCACAGGTCCCCGAGTGTATATCATTGAGGATGAGTCGACCTTCTTCTGGTGTTATGCACTTCTGACCAACTCCAGTCGCGCTTTCTCTGTATAATTGTCCTTTGATTACGGTAAAGGCCTTAGATCGACGGACGATCTGTCGAGCCTCTTCCTCATCCTCCGGAAGCTCTTTTCTTAGGATATATGCGACATACGGAACTGTCCAGTCGGGAATGACCACCAAAAACTCCATGATCAAGTCGACCACCGCTGGGACTTCAACTTCAGTCGGATCTGTGGCACTCTTGGGCTGTGGAGTTTCTTCGGTGAAAGGATCTTCTTTGACTGACGGAGTGTGTATATGCTCCAAGAACACACCACTCGGAATGGCTTCTCTCTTGGAACCTATCTTTGCTAGATCATCAGCTGCTTGATTTTTCAGTCGGGGTATATGATGGAGCTCCAACCCCTCGAACTTCTTTTCCAGCTTCCTCACTGCACTGCAGTATCCAGTCATGGCTGGGCTTCTCACGTCCCACTCTTTCATCACCTGGTTGACCACTAAATCCGAGTCGCCATAGACCATCAGGCGACGGACGCCGAGTGAAATGGCCATGCGCAACCCATATAAGAGGGCCTCATATTCTGCCTCATTGTTGGAGGAATCAAAGTGAATCTGGAGCACATATCTGAGCTTATCTCCTCTGGGGGAAACTAGGACAACCCCAGCACCGGAACCATTCAACATCTTAGAGCCATCAAAGAACATGGTCCAATGCTCCGAGTGAACTTCAGTCGGCTGCTGCTGTTCAATCCACTCGGCGAGGAAATCTGCTATTGCCTGGGACTTAATGGCTTTCTTTGCCTCAAACTTGATATCAAGGGGAAGAAGTTCAATCACCCATTTGGCCACTCGACCAGTTGCATCTCTGTTGTGCAAAATCTCTGATAGTGGAGCGTCGCTGACGACTGTGATGGAATGATCAGAAAAATAATGAGCAACCTTCTTTGTGGTCATGTATATTCCATACACAAGCTTCTGATAATGAGGATATCTCTGCTTGGATGGAGTCAAGACTTCTGACAAATAATACACTGGGCGCTGAACTTTGAGAGCTTTTCCTTCTTCTTCCCGCTCGACCGTTAGCACAGTACTGACGACTTGTCCTGTGGCTGCGATATAGAGCAACAGAGGCTCTTTGCTAATTGGAGCAGCAAGCACCGGCTGGGTGGAGAGCAGAGCTTTTAGCTCGGCAAACGCTGCATCAGCTTCTGGAGTCCACTCGAACTTGTCTGTCTTCTTCATCAGTCGGTAAAGAGGCAATGCCTTTTCACCGAGTCATGAGATGAATCGACTTAATGCGGCCAAGCATCCAGTAAGCTTCTGGACATCGTGCACTCGCACAGGGCATTTCATTCGGAGAATAGTGCCAATCTTCTCTGGGTTAGCGTCGATTCCCCGTTCGGAAACGAGAAAACCGAGTAACTTGCCACCAGGAACTCCAAATGTGCACTTTGACGGATTGAGCTTGATATCATATCTTCTGAGGTTGGCAAATGTTTCGGCGAGATCAGCGAGCAGGTCGGAACCTTTTCGTGACTTGACAACGATATCATCCATATATGCTTCCACATTCCGACTGATTTGAGTGAGTAGACACTTCTGAATCATTCGCATAAATGTGGCTCCGGCATTCTTGAGGCCGAATGGCATGGTGATATAGCAGAAGCACCCGAATGGAGTGATGAAAGCTGTTTTTACCTCGTCGGGTCCGTACAGACGGATCTGGTGGTACCCGGAGTAGGCATCTAAAAAAGATAGCCTCTCGCATCCCGCGGTCGAGTCAACAATTTGATCTATGCGAGGGAGAGGAAAATGATCTTTCGGGCAGGCCCGGTTGATGTGCTTGAAATCAATGCACATTCGGAGCGACTTGTCCTTCTTAGGAACCATGACGACATTAGCGAGCCACTCGGAGTGGTATATCTCTCGGATAAATCCGGCCGCCAATAGTCGAGCCACTTCTTCACCAATGGCTTTTCTCTTCTGGACGGCGGACCGCCGAAGATGCTCTTTGACTGGTTTTGCAGATGAGTCGACTCTTAAGCGATGCTCAGCCAGTCCCCTGGGAACACCTGGCATGTCAGCGGGCTTCCATGCAAAAATGTCCCAGTTCTCACGGAGGAACTGGATGAGCGCTTCTTCCTATTTTGGGTCGAGTGTTGTGGAGATGCGGGTCGGAGCTGCATCGGGGTCGGTCAGGTGAATGTGAACAGGCTTCGTCTCACCGGACGACTGGAATGCAGACTCTGTGGCAGGTTTCTTTGATCGCAGCAAGTCACTCGGATCTGCGTTTTGCTTGTATTCTTCAAACTCGACCGCTGTCACCTGGGAATCGGCAATCTTGGAGCCCTTCTGAAAGCACTCTTCTGCCTTTTTCCGATCACCGGTGACAGTGATCACTCCTTTGGGGCCGGGCATCTTCAATTTGAGGTACACGTAGCATGGTCGAGCCATGAACCGTGCGTAAGCTGGTCTCCCCAAAATGGCATGATATGCACTCTGAAAATCCACGACTTCAAACGTCAACTTTTCTTTGCGAAAATGCTTCGAATCACCAAACACCACATCCAAAGCTATTTGGCCGAGTGACTCGGCTTTCTTCCCTGGTATAACTCCATGAAAGCTCATGTTACTAGTGCTCAGACGGGACATCGGAATGCCCATTCCTTTCAGTGTGTCTGCATACAACAAATTCAGCCCGCTTCCACCATCCATCAGCACCTTTGTCAGTCGAGTGCCTTCGACAACTGGATCGACCACCAAAGCTTGCCTCCCAGGGGTGGCAATATGAGTCGGGTGATCAGATTGGTCGAATGTGATGGGTATTTGAGACCATTTCAGATAATTTGCTTTTGCTGGGGCAACCATGTTCACCTCTCGGTTAATGACTTTCAGTCGACTCCTGCTTTCCACATCTGCAAAGATCATCAGAGTGGAGTTGATATGCGGATATCCTTCCTCACTATCCTCCTTGTCTTCAGCCTTGTCCGACTCCTTCTCCTTGTCCTTAGACTGTTTTCCCTGAAACTGCTGGATCAGGAGTCGACATTGGCGAGTGGTGTGCTTCGGGTAGATGATATTCCCCTCTTCGTCTTTCTTCGTGTGGATGTGACATGGCATATCCATTACGTCGTTCCCTTCTTTATCCTTTACCTTCTTGGGGTTCCAAGATCCTTTTGGTTTCCCCTTAAACTTTCCCTGAGTCACGGCCAGAGCCTCTCCAGGAGCTGCCGGTTCAGCCTTCCGCTTCTGTTTCCGACTGGTGTTTCCTTTGTCCGACTGACTCGGCTTGTGCTTGCCGCTTCGGAGTCGATCTTCTTCTTCGCCGTTGGCGTACTTGGTAGCAATCTCCATCATCCGACTCAAGGTCATGTCACCGGTTCGACCAAACTTCAAACTCAGTTCTCTGTTCTTGACGCCATCTTTGAAGGCGCAGACTGCCTGATGATCAGACACATTCTCCACAGTGTGGTGCAAAGTGATCCACCTCTGAATATACTCTCTGAGAGTCTCATTAGCCTTCTGCACGCAGACTTGCAACTCTGTCAATCCAGCTGGTCGCTTGCAAGTCCCTTCAAACGTTCTGATGAACACTCGGGACAGATCTTCCCAAGCGTAAATGCTGCTAGGAGGTAATTGAGTCAACCATGCCCTGGCAGAACCTTCCAGCATGAGGGGCAAATGCTTCATGGCCACCTCATCGTTCCCACCACCAATCTGAACTGCCACTCGGTAGTCTTCAAGCCAAGTTTCAGGCTTAGACTCACCAGTGAACTTGCTGACTCCTGTTGCCAACCTGAAATTGGGAGGGATAACTGCGGCTCTGATAGCTCTGCTGAAACATTCAGGACCAAAAATATGCATTCGACTGCTTGTGGGCGCATCTCTGTCGAGTCCGCCCCGATGGGCTCTGTTCCGGTCGACCAAACCTTGCACGATAATGGATCACGCATCGAAGCCTGGTTGTCTGGGGTCGGCTGGAACCCTTCGCCCTATACTGTACTGACGCCTGTCATCTTGCCGCCGAGGAGCGTAAGACCCACCCCTCGGAGGGGAATTGGGCGCTCGACGCCTATCATCTCGGTCGCCATATTGATCTTGCCGATTCTCGCGCCCTTCACGCCGCGGAGGCGATCTGGGGCTGTGAGCCGACTGAACCGTATTCGCAGTGACGGATCGACTGTGAATTCTGTTGCGCGATTGAGACACGGCTGAATTCTGATCTCCTGCTGCCCGGAGCAGATCCCTGATCTGCAGCAAACCTCTGCCAGCTTCCGACTGCGAAGGCTGGATGGACTCTGCTATACGGGTCGCAGCTGCTAAATTCTGGATTGGGGTTCGATATACCTGAGCCGGCGGGAAGAGTTGACGTCGACTGGTGTCGGGAACTCGTTGCCGCGCGCGCTCGTCGAGTGCTCGCTGAAGATTCTCCAGTCGAGTGCGTTCGGCCAAATTGGCCAGACGTGCCTCCTCCAAGGCACGAGCCTCGGGGGTTTCTCCTGCGATGGGAATATGCAGGGCATCCACGTTCCTGCGGCGAAGTTCCTCTCTTTGCAGAGAGTCGAGTGGCTCGGGCTGGTACTCTTCGTGGCGTCGTGCGGGGTCGCCTCCGTCACCTGCTCCACCATCACGGGCGAAGCCAGGGGGACTGCGGGGCCCGTCGACCATCAAGATTTCCGCCGCTGGATCACTGCTACCGCACTCGGATGCAGTCTCTACGGAGCCAGTCGACAGATCGAACAAGCCGTAGAGAGATTCGTTGGGCTCGATTGCCGCTACTTGGGTGGTGGCCGATTGGCGAGCCACCGCGTGCCTCACCCATCGCTGAAGCCTCGACCGGCCCGAGCGCTTGCGCTGGCGGGAGACCGGGAGGGTGGACGATGGGGGAGCCGACCGATACTGGGTCGACGGTTGCCGCAGCAGAACGCCGCGGACACATGCGCGAAAATGCGTCGCACCGCGGACGGGGAGCGCATCTACGTCAAGTGGAGCCTCCTGAAGCCACGCGGAGTCGTCGGCGATGAAGGTGAGAGTGCCGAGACGGATCTCTTGACCCCCGACCAAAACTCCAGCAGACACCATGATGAATGTACTCGGAAGAATCGCAACTTCTCCACAAAATCGCTAAAACACCTGCCCCACGGTGGGCGCCAACTGTCGTGGTTCTAAGCCTGACAGTAGAGTGGGGGGTAGGTATGGAGAGGCAAGGTCCTAGCTATGGAGAGGTTGTAAACACAAGGGATGTACGAGTTCAGGCCCTTCTCGGAAGAAGTAATAGCCCTACGTCTCGGAGCCCGGAGGCGGTCGAGTGGATTATGAGTATATGAGTTACAAGGTGCCGAACCCTTCTGCCCGTGGAGGGGGGTGGCTTATATAGAGTGCGCCAGGACCCCAGCCAGCCCACGTAGGAGAGGGTTTAAGGTGAGTTAAGTCTGGGACGTTACTGGTAACGCCCCACATAAAGTGTCTTTACTATCATAAAGCCTACTTAATTACAGGTCGTTGCAGTGCAGAATGCCTCTTGACCTCCTGGTGGTCGAGTGAGTCTTCGTGGTCGAGTCCTTCAAGTCAGTCGAGTGAGTCCTTCGTTGGTCGACTGGAAGGCGACCTCTTCTAAGGATGTCCTTGGGTAAGGTACTTAGATCAGGTCCATGACCGTACCCTAGGTACATAACCCCATCACTAGGCAAAGATGCCAAAATGCCAATTTTTTTATGGAGTCAAATGGTGTGGAAACCTATCTATATGTATGGGGGATGTCAATAGCTACTCAACTAGGTAAAGAACGCAAAAATCGGACTCCGAGAGCGAAAGTTATGGCCGAAATGGTGAGTGGTGTTGGGCTGTTTCGGGGGGGTGCAGGCACCCGAGGGTGGGAGGTGCGGGTGCCCGGGGTGGGCAGGGGCAAATAGCCCGGGGGTGCGGGTGCCCGGGGCTCGGGGTGCAGGCACCCGGGGGGGTCAGCGAGGTTGCACGGGGGGTCCGGGTGCCCGGGGTTTGAGGTCCGGGTGCCCGGGGTTGACGGATTTGGGCGGAAATTCGTGGGGAAGTGCAAAAAATTGGTGGATTTCATGGAGGGAAAGGTGGAGATGGATGGGGGGAAGGCTAGATCCACTTGAAACCAAGCAAATCCATGGATCAAATCCAACAAAATCTCAACAAACCAACAAATCACCAAAAAATTCGGGGCTATTTTTGGTTGGGAATTTTCGAATTTGGGGAAGAACAAAACAAAATTAGGCTAGAGAACAAGAAGGGGGGCTCCAATTTTGTGAGTAACCTTGGCTCATGATACCAAGATGTTGTAGGGTAGAACCCTAAGTGAAGATCTTTCACGAATTGGAGGGGGAATCCCCAAGAACAAGATGAATACAAGAGGGAAAACAAGAGGAACACTCAAGAACAAGTCCAAATCACACATCCACTAGACTAACAAACACACAAGATCCACAAGGTACATGAACAATCAAAGGGAAATAAGATACATGGTAGAGTTCATCCCAAATCCTATGAAGGAGATGAGGGCTTGATGATCCTATGATGGGGATCCTTCGCCAAGGAGGAGGTCTTGCTGTTTGGTCACTCCAAGAGGAGGTCTTGATCTCCTAGTGGAGTGGATCCATGGAGCAAAGCTCACAAATGTCTATCATATACTTTGCTATCCCACAAATGACCTAGGAGATGCCCTTATATAGTCTAGGGACGGACTAGGAGGGGGAAAAGAGATTACATGGGCAAAACCCCAAAAAGACACGGGCTGTCCCGGAGGGGTCCGGGCACCCGGGCACTTGGGGCCGGGCACCCGGCCTACTCAGGGGCGCGGCTGGGAGAGGCCGGGCACCCGGGGGCCCAAGGCCTGGGCACCCGGGGGTGCAGCAGGAGGCCGGCTGGGGTGTGGTCGGGCACCCGGGGTGGCACCCAGCGGCAGGCGAGCGAGGGCCGGGCACACGGGAGCCCAAGTCCCAGGCATCCGGGCGGGTGGCAGGCGACTGGGCTAGGGGCCCGGGCACCCGGAGCCCAAGTGGCTGGGCACCCGGGGCCGGCATAGCAGCGCCTAGGGGAGGGCGGCCGGGCACCCGGTGTTGGGGGGCCGGGCACCCGGGGTGTTCAGAGTGTTTCGCCCCCTTGCTCCTTTCCTCATTCTTCTCGTTCTTCTCCACCTCCTGTGTAGGTCTCCGATGAACTTGGTGATCCCTCCGTGCTTTCTCGTGATGATCTCCGAAGTACCTAAGCATGCACAACGTTTCCATATGAGGTAGAGTCCGACTCTCATGTGAATCCCAAAGAAACTCGAAGATGAAAGAGTTCACCTCGGTTTCGATGGCGCGTGCGCGAGCTCTCGTCATAGGTCCTCTCCGTGCTTGCGTGGTCGAAGGATGCTCCGCATCATTGGTCTAATACCAAGGACCGCCAGGCTGATATCCGTAGTTGTAGCTGGGGTCGTACTGAGATGCAGCAGCAACCGCCTCCTGAGCTGCGGCATGTTGGCGAGCTGTCTCCGCTCTCCCCTCGTGTTCAGCTGCTTCCTCCCTGGTAACAACATATCTTCCTTTTGCATGATAATCAAAAAGAAGAGGAGCAGGAAGAGTAACATGGACGACGTTGCCTCTGTCATAGATTAGTCGATAATGGAGGAATTGTTCATTCCTCCTAAGAAAATGATGGTTTACCATAGCGTCATAATTTAAATAAGCAGGAGGTAACATCATATCCCCCTCTCATGGGGCTATACCAAGATAATTAGCCACACGGGTTGCATAAATTCCTCCAAATAAATCTCCAGCTCTACCATTATTCTACAACCTATGTGCAACTATTGCCCCCAAGTTATAACCTTTAGAACCTAACACATCACTCTTGAGGACACAAAGATCAGGGACACACATATGACATGCTGCATCTTTACCGTTAATGCATCTACCAATGAAGAGAGCAAAATAATGTATAGGAGGAAAATGAATGCTCCCTATGGCGGCTTGTGCAATATCCCTGGATTCTCCCACAATAATACTAGCAAGGAAATCTCTAAATTCAGATTTGTGGGGATCATTAATATTACCCCACTGCGGAAGTTTGCAAGCAGTTGTAAAATCCTCTAAGTCCATGGTATAAGATATATCATAAATATCAAATAGGACACTAGGAGAATTACGCGTACAGTTATATTTAACACTCCGCACAAAGGAATCAGTCAATTGATAGTACTGAGGACACTTATCTTGTAAGAAGTCCTCCAGCTCAGCATTACACACATATGCGTCAAATTCCTCCTTAAAGCCTGCTTCGACCATAAAATCAACGGATGGCCACTCACAAGCTCGAACATCTGCATCCCTTGGTAGTTCAATGTCTTGCTCACGCCCCTCCCAAGCCATGGGAGCCAAGGACCAGAGGAGAAACCCTTCTCCCATCTAGGGAGAACGTCAAGGAAGAAGAAGAAGAAGAAGGGGGGCTCTCTCCCCCTTGCTTCCGGTGGCGCCGGAACGCCGCCTGGGGCTATCATCATCACCGCGATCTTCACCAACACCGCCGTCATCTTCACCAACATCTCCATCACCTTCCCCCTTCTATGTTCAGCGGTCCGCTCTCCCGCAATCCCCTGTACCCTCTACTTGAACATGGTGCTTTATGCTTCATATTATTATCCAATGATATGTTGCCATCCTATGATGTCTGAGTAGATTTCCCTTGTTCTATCGGTGATTGATGAATTGCTATGATTGGTTTGAGTTTCATGTTTTATTATTGGTGCTGTCCTATTGTGCCCTCCGTGTCGCGCAAGCGTGAGGGATTCCCGTTGTAGGGTTTGCAATATGTTTATGATTTGCTTATGGTGGGTTGCGTGAGTGACGAAAACACAAACCCGAGTAAGTAGGTTGTTTGCGTATGGGATAAAAGGGGACTTGATGCTTTAATGCTATGGTTGGGTTTTACCTTAATGAATCTTTAGTAGTTGCGGATGCTTGCTAGAGTTCCAATCATAAGTGCATAGAATTCCAAGTAAGGGATGATATGTCAGCTTATGCCTCTCCCTCAAATAGAATTGCAATAGTGATTACTGGTCTAGTAACGTAGTCAGTTGCTTAGGGACAATTTCACAACTCCTACCACCACTTTTCCATACTCGCTATATTTACTTTATTGCATATTTATCTAAACAACCGCTAGTTTATATTTACGTGCTCTTTATTATCTTGCAAACCTATCCTATCACACCTACAAAGTACTTCTAGTTTCATACTTGTTCTAGGTAAAGCGAACGTCAAGCGTGCGTAGAGTCGGATTAGTGGCCGATAGGACTTGAGAGAGTATTTGGTCTACCTTTAGCTCCTCGTTGGGTTCGACACTCTTACTTATCGAAAGAGGCTACCACTATCCCGTATACTTGCGGGTCATCAAGACCTTTTTCTGGCGTCGTTCCCGGGGAGTCATAGCGTGGGGTGAATATTCTCGTGTGTGCTTGTTTGATTTATCACTAAGTAATTTTATTTGCTGTTCTTAGTTCTTCTCTATCTTTAGTTATGGATATGGAACACAAAAAACCAAAAAAATTAGATGTACTTGCTACTCATGTAGATGGGGTAACTCCTAAAACCCTTGATTCTCATTTTGTGAAAGATATTAAGTACTACTTTGATAATCCTGAGAAAACTCCATTCAACTTTATAATGGGAGACACGTTGGATCAACGTGAATACTTTAGGGATTATCGCTCGACACAAAAAGGGAAACTATTATGGGATCAATTTATTATTTTGCGTTGGTATGCTCGTCAACTATGTGCGATACATGATTATACTTGTTGCTCTAGGATGAAGGATCCACACCTTCCCTTTTCATGCAAATTTAATGATAATGATAGAAGAATTTGTTGCTTTTATGGGTGCTTATGACATTGAATCTATGTTTAAAGCGTTTGACGATTTTGATGATTCAGTTTGTAGGCCTAAAAATCTTGCTATACTTAGATATTGCTATGAAAATTATGAATGCAATTCCTATATTAATGCTTTTATGAAGAAAGTCTCCGCTGTCCAAGAACAGACTAATATTTTGCAGGAAGCTATGGAAGAAGAAATTGATGAAACTGTGAGCTCATTGGATGAAAAAGATGATGAGGAGAGCGAAAAACAAAAGGAGGAAGAGCGGATTAGCTACCCGTGCCCACCTTCTAATGAGAGTAACCCTCCAACTCATACATTATTTAATTCCCCTTCGTGCTTACCGAAGGATGATTGCTATGATGATTGTTATGATCCCTTGAATTTGTTTGAAATATCCCTTTTTGATGATGCTTGCTATGCTTGTGGACAAGATGCCAATATGAATTATGCTTATGGAGATGAACTTGCTATAGTTCCTTATGTTAAACACGAAATTGTTGCTATTGCACCCACGCATGATAGTCCTATTATCTTTTTGAATTCTCCCGACTACACTATATCGGAGAAGTTTGCACTTAGTAAGAATTATATTGATGGGTTGCCTTTTACCATGGCAGATGATGATTTTCATAGATATAATATGCATGTGCTTGCTGCTCCTACTTGCAATTATTATGGGAGAGGAACTACATCTCCGCCTCTTTATGTTTCCAACACGATAGAATTGTAAGAAACTGCTTATACTATGCATTGGCCTTTACTATGTGTGCATGAATGGTTCTTTTATGACATGCCGATGCATAGGAAGAGAGTTAGACTTAGTTGTTACTTGATATATGTTACTTTGTGCTCACTACTAAATTACAAGTCATTGTTAATTAAAATTGGCTTTGATATACCTTGGGATCCGGGTGGATTTATTACTTGAGCACTAAATGCCTAGCTTAATGGCTTTAAAGAAAGCGCTACCCGGGAGACAACCCGGAAGTTTTAGAGAGTCATTTATTTCTGTTGAGTGCTTTTATATAGTTTAAAAACACAAAATAAAGGGGGGAACCTAAAAACTTTTCAAAAAGGAAAGTGAAAGTGAGAAAGACAAGCATTATTGAAGTGGGAGCTAGTCTTGAACTTTGTTCATGCTCACGGAAACTTTGTGAATTTTGATTACAGAAACTTTTCAACAAAAATAATTATCCCCTTGTATAATTCCATTGTATTATAAAAATAATGTGCCAAGGTTTGCCGTTAGGATGTTTACAATGCTTGTTGGTTTGTACGGTGCAGGACAGAAACTTTGGCTGTAGTGCGCGATTTTACATTATTTTGCTGGAACGTCATTTGGTTCTGATTCCTTTTGCAATGTCTTTCTATACAACTTGTTTATTTTCCATAATTTTGGTAGAATTTTGGGGTACCAGAATTATGGTGGATGTTCAGATTGCTACAGACTGTTCTGTTTTTGACAGATTCTGTTTTTGATGCATAGCTTGCTTGTTTTGATGAATCTATCAATTTATATTAGTGGATTAAGCCATGAAAAAGTTATGTTATAGTAGACACAATGCAAAAACAAAATATGAATTGGTTTGCAACAGTACTTAGAGTGGTGATTTGCTTTATTATACTAACGGATCTTACCGAGTTTTCTGTTGAAGTTTTGTGTGGATGTAGTGTCTAATCGAGGATGTCTCGATATGAAGAAAAGGAAGAGAGGCAAGAGCTCAAGCTTGGGGATGCCCGAGGCACCCCAAGTAAATATTCAAGGAGACTCAAGCGTCTAAGCTTGGGGCTGCCCCGGAAGGCAACCCCTCTTTCTTCAACAAGTATCGATATGTTTTCGAATTCGTTTCGTTCATGCATTATGTGCAAGTCTTGGAGCGTCTTTTGCATTTTACTTTTCACTTTTATTTTATGCACCATGCTGGTATGAGATAGTCCTTGGTTGATTTATAGAATGCTCATTGCACTTCACTTATATCTTTTGAGTATGGCTTTATAGAATGCTTCATGTGCTTCACTTATATCATTTGAAGCTTGGATTGCCTGTTTCTCTTTACATAGGAAACCGCCATTTGTAGAATGCTCTTTTGCTTCACTTATAATTGTTAGAGCGTGGGCATATCTTTTGTAGAAAGAATTAAACTCTCTTGCTTCACTTATATCTATTTAGAGAGATGACAGGAATTGGTCATTCACATGGTTAGTCATAAAATCCTACATAAACTTGTAGATCACTGAATATGATATGTTTGATTCCTTGCAATAGTTTTGCGGTATAAAGATGGTGATGTTAGAGTCATGCTAGTGGGTGGTTGTGTATTGTAGAGACACTTTTGTTGAGGTTTGTGATTCCCGTAGCATGCACGTATGGTGAACCGCTTTGTGATGAAGTCGGAGCACAATTTTATTTATTGATTGTCTTCCTTATGAGTGGCGGTTGGGGACAAGCGATGGTCTTTTCCTACCAATCTATCCCCCTAGGAGCATGCGCGTAGTACTTTTTTTTCAATGGCTTGTAGATTTTTGCAATAAGTATGTGAGTTCTTTATGACTAATGTTGAGTCCATGGATTATACGCACTCTCACCCTTCCATCATTGCTAGCCTCTTCGGTACCGTGCATTGCCCTTTCTCACCTCGAGAGTTGGTGCAAACTTTGTCGGTGCATCCAAACCCCGTGATATGATACGCTCTGTCACACATAAGCCTCCTTATATCTTCCTCAAAACAGCCACCATACCTACCTATCATGGCATTTCCATAGCCATTCCGAGATATATTGCCATGCAACTTCCATCATCATCATATACATGACTTGAGCATTCATTGTCATATTGCTTTGCATGATCGTAAGATAGCTAGCATGATGTTTTCATGGCTTGTCCATTTTTTGATGTCATTGCTATGCTAGATCATTGCACATCCCGGTACACCGCCGGAAGCATTCATGTAGAGTCATATCTTTGTTCTAGATATTGAGTTGTAAGTAAATAAAAGTGTGATTATCATCATTATTAGAGCATTGTCCCAGTGAGGAAAGGATGAAGGATACTATGATTCCCCCACAAGTCAGGATGAGACTCCGGACTTTATGAAAAATAAAAGAGGCCAAAGAATCCCAAATAAAAAAAAGAGGCCAAAGAAGCCCACCAAAAAGAAAGAAAAAAATAAAAAAGAGAGAAAATAAAAGAAAAAAATGAGAGAAAAAGAGAGAAGGGGCAATGTTACTATCCTTTTACCACACTTGTGCTTCAAAGTAGCACCATGTTCTTCATAGAGAGAGTCTCCTATGCTTTCACTTTCATATACTAGTGGGAATTTTCATTATAGAACTTGGCTTGTATATTCCAATGATGGGCTTCCTCAAATGCCTGAGGTCTTCATGAGCAAGCAAGTTGGATGCACACCCACTTAGTTTCAGTTTGAGCTTTCATACACTTATAGCTCTAGTGCATCCGTTGCATGGCAATCCCTACTCACTCACATTGATATCTATTGATGGGCATCCCCATAGCCCGTTGATATGCCTAGTTGGTGTCAAGCTTTTAAATCAAGGCCAATATGACCGATATATAGGCCGGTATATCACTTTTGGGGCTCCACCGATATAGACATAACATATCATTTTGTAAATATCATTTCCAAACATATCACCCGATATGGATCGAAATATCAACCGATATGGCCGATATCTAGCCCGATATGTCCACCGATATAGAACGATACATAGATAACAATAGTTCTTTATTAAATAACAATGAAATATGATTATGCATTTACAACTTCAGCATATATTATCAAAGTCATGCACAATCTTTTGTACAAATGCATACTTATCATATTGTTTTTAGTCATACACTACTAGGGAAAACGCTATACACAGAGGTATAGCAGTAGCGTTGGTCAAAACTCGGCGCTAGCGCTACTTAGTAGTAGCGCTTGTTGCAAAACCACGCTACAACCATTATTTTAGAAGTAGCGCGTCTTCGCAGAAAAGCGCTACTACTAAAATTCCCTCACTAGTGTCGGTAGGCTAGGAATAGTAGCAGCGGTTCTCCCGGAAGCACGCTACTGCTAAAAACATTGTAGCAGCGCGTTTCTGCTGTAGAGTGCTACTGCTATGTAAAAGAAAATAAATAGAAAAATAAGTAGAAAAGTAAATGAAAATGAAAGAAATAGAAAAAGGAGAAATGAAAAAAAGAAAATGTAAAGAAAACAAAAGGAAAAGAAAAAGAAAACAGAAAGGGTTAGCTGTAGCGCATTTTCCTGGAACACGCTATAGCTATCGTAGCTATAGCGCGTTTCGGACAAACGCGCTACTGCTAGTTTGACTCAAATCCGGGCAGCCCCGGCTCAAAATTTCGCTAAGTCCTTTCCCCCCCTCTCTCTACTCCCCCCTGTCCCCCAACTACTGCATCGCCGCCGTTGCCCTGTCGCCTTCGACCACACCACCACCGCCCGAGGCCGCCTTCGACCACACCGCCGACGCCCGCCGCCTTCGACCACACCGCCGCCGCCCGAGGCCGCCCCCTCGACCTCACAGCCGCCGCCCGAGGCCGTCGTCGACCTCACTGTCGCCTCCCTCGAGCTCGCCGCCGCCGCCCTCGACCTCACCACCGCTACCCGAGCCAGAGCCTTCCCTCGCCGCCGATCGTAAGGCTATGCCTCACCTATCCCTTACCTCCTATTTCTCTCTGCTAGGGCAATTATATATATGTTGATACGCTGTGTTGATGTTCATATGAACCCTAGGTGTTCATATGAACCCTAGATTTTTTTAGGGCAGTAGGCATGTTATAGCATTTAGGAAAAATGATTAGCAATTTTTTTAGGAAATTAGCTAGGGAAATTTTTATGAAAATTCCTAAACAGTAATTCCATTTAGCTTTAAACTAATAGAGGGTATATAAATAATAGTAGCATTTAGATTTAAATTAATAGAGGGTATAAACAAAAAACACTTAGCTATAAAAATATATTTTGACTACGGACCTGAATTTGTTCCAAATTTCATTCAAAGGAAATTTGAATTATTTGGACTATGGACCTGAATATTTTTGAAGAAATTGGGTGTAGGTACTAAGGTCTTGCTGTGGAAATTCTGGTGAGGTCAAAAGGGTTAGACAAAAGGTAGTTCCTAGACTTTTATCTTTAGACAAAAAACAAAAGTATTTAGCTATAAATAAAAAACAATAGCTATGGCATTTAGCTATAAACAAAAAACAGATTTGTTTTTCTTTTCAAAAACTTGGTCAAACAGAACAGTAGCTATGGTATTTAGATATATGTCATTGATGTTCATTTGCATATTCCATTATTGTTGATTATATCTTTTCATTGAAGTGGCCATGTTATATGCAAATTCCTCAATAGTGTTTGCTCATGTTATATCTTTTCATTGAAGTTGTTCGATTGTGCCCAAGTGGCTTTGTTGTTTCCAGGGAATGATGCTGAGTGGCCTATGTTTTGCCGGAATGTTCATTCATTTCTGTTCCGGCAAATTTCAGGTTCTCGATTTGTCCACTTTTTAGCAAAGGTCATGCCGAAATTTTCCGTGAATTTCGGCATGACTTGTGCTACAAACTAGGACATATCGAGTGCCCGGGATTTGCCGCACCAGGAAGGAGTCAACATTCCTGCAAAACAATAGTCCTTTTTTATGTCATTATTCATTTTATTAGGTCTAGAATTAATTGACTAGATTTAATCATAGGAAACATGGCTAGCAACGATGAAGGACATGGTTCTGGTGATTGGGACGACGTCTACCGGGCGGCAGCCGAATTTTTTAGCCTTACCGACGATCAACCATGTTGTTGCTGGGCCCACTGGTGGCATCGGGGACTGAGACCGACACGCAGACCGGTGCTGAGACTGAGACCGGCGCTGAGATTCAGACCGACATCGAGACCGATGCTGAGACCGGTGCTGCCTCGGGGAGCGGAGCCGGTGTAGAACCGAAAGCAAAGAGGCAACGGGTTCCTAACAAACTCAGGACTACTAGACTGGTGGTCATGGAGGTGGATGACGACAATTTTGAGCCAAAGGCGCCCGAGGAAGCGCGCGCGTGCTACGACAATCAAATAGGCTGCATCGTACGGACAACCGCCACCATCAACGATGAGAAACTACAAAAGATAGAAAATATGAGGAGCTCCATCCTAAAGAAGTTTCACTAAATATTCTTGTTCCCGGGCCGGAATGAGAAGGATTATGAAGATCCAGACGAGGACCCGGCAATGAAGAAGATAAACAAACACGCCATGACCAAGTTTAGCGACGCGTTGGCCGCCTGGAAAAATCGAGTGAAAGCAAAGATCAACGACGGGGAACCCTACTCCGAGATTGTAAAGGATAATCCGACAATCACGGAAGAGCAGTTTCAAATATTCAAGGAGGCTTGCGAGGCCGAAGCTGCCAAAAAAAGTCTAACTACATGAAGGGGCTTCAAAAGAGGAACATTGGGAGCCACCACCTCGGAAGCCGTGGTTACAGCGGAAAGACGTCCAAATGGGCCAAGGAGGACTCGGAAGCCATGAGTCTGGGAATCCCAGACCCCTTGGCGGATTTCACCGTCCCGCAGGAGCGTGACGTCCTGAGGGCCCGGCACCATTGGGACCTAGTGAAGAAGGTTTACGAGACAACACCGGTCATTACGGAGTTCATGAGACTGCTGGTAATTTTAGTTTCTGGTCAATTCGACTGCACATGATAGTCATATTTGTAAATGATCCTTGTGCCTTTTGCAGAGAGAGCAGCACCGGATTGCGGCCGAAAGCGACTCGCCGTCTGAGGCATTGGCGAGGCCCAAGTGGGACACTCCATTCAACTGGGCGTTGAACATATTGAAACGACAACCGGTGGATACTCGACCGTCGTATGGACGCATGCACGGTGTCAGAGACGGCGCCACGTGGAAGAAGTACTACCGTGAGACCACGGAGGAGAGAAAGGAAAGACGAAGGTTAACTGAAGAAAACATCGACAAGAAGGTTGAGATTGCGGTTGAGAAGAAATCATCTCAGACAGTCACAACAGCGGTAGCTGCCGCAAAACGGGCGATTGCAGATATGTCTACTTCCTTGGTGACGGGCGTTTTCACTTGGACAAGGCAAAATCCAGAAAAAATGCAAAGGACTTTCCCCTCGCTGACTTCTTGGGAGCACCTGCTCCCGTACCTGCTCCCGCACCGGCTCCCGCACCGGACATGCTCAGTGGTGCCTCCTCTTTGGCTGAGCTCGACGCCCTCACGGTATCTGTCACACCGGCCCCCTTCAATATAAATGTATAATCTCCCGTTTTCATTGCCTTTCGGATGTCTCAGGTCGCAGACTTTTCTTTGCAGGCCGACGAAACCCCGTGCACCATATTGTACACCATCGGCGAACAGAAGGTGGACGTGGGGAAGGCGACAATAATGGAGCCGAAGGAACCATTGTTCCACAGCCGGCCGATCCCCCCGAACGTCTTCAAGGTTTCCGTGGCCAGTGTCAAACCAGGCCACGAGAATTTGCCTCCTCTAATACTAGTGGAGGATAACGACGAGACCCCACGGCAGCTTGGTGATTGTTGCAATGGGTGGGTCCTGTTGTGGCCAAAGAGTCTGCTTCGTCTGGAGGCGGCCGGGAGCACACCCACGAGCACGCAGCCTCAGGAAGGTATGAACATAAACACCCCACCTACCCAATTAGTGTCGGGTGTCGGTTTGGGTGATAGCGGATGGGGTAAGGAGGAGGCTCCATTAGTCGCTGATGACGTCGCCATGGATGAGGATGAGGATGACGATGGCGCTGAACAGTATGTCTATACTGGCGCCTCCTCAGGGTTTGAGCGTCATGAGTCGGTGCCTGAATTACCGTCTCAACGTATTATTGACAACCTTCCGGTAGTAAAGAAGTCTAGGAAGAGAGCGAGGAAAGGCAAAAGGCTGATTCTATGATCCAGCAGCCTCGGCTTCAGGACCGTATAGATATCCCCGATGCGGATAAATGGCATATCCCCGGTCAACCAATCCTACCTGCAACAGCGCTACGGGCCAGATTCAGCGATCTAAGGAGACTTCATGACGATGTGCTGCAGGTAGAGAAAGGCCTCATCGCCTTGAAAGATCCAGGATACCCACTCTACGTGGTTAACGCTCCGCGGCAAATGTCGTACGTCGATAGCTTCCCTGCGGATAAGTTCTTCCTCCGATTCGATTACATATTCGACATGTTTCACGTGAAGAAGCTGGATTTTACGTTTGTCCGCCTTTATGCCTTGCACATGAACTACATCATTGGGGTTGAGCAGATACGTCATATCTGTGTCGCTAACCCGTACTACATGCACGAGAGCTTCTTGGGAGTCTGTGCAGAGCAGCGTGAATACGCGAGGGATTACATCATCGGTTTCATGCTCGCCAATAAGGACAAGGAGGTGATTCTCGTGCCTTATCATCCCGTGTAAGTCATCCGTGCTGCTATCCTTCCTTCGATTTCAATAATTCATTTGCACGGCAGAGGCTAATTAATTTGAGGTGTACTTATTTTGCGCAGCGGCGGGCGCGCCATCCTCATCATCCTCTACCCCCGATTCTCCCACGCTCTTTACTTGGACTCGTCGAAGAACATTCACAAAAGGATTACACCCACATCAAAGATGTTCTTGACAGTGCTATGTTTTACTACCAAGCAAGGGGTGGAGAGGTTAGGGACAAGAAGAGAAGGGGCGGCAGGGCCGCCTTCAGCCATAAGACCGACTTCTGATGCATCCAGCAACTGAACGATTCTCTTAATGATGGATTCTATGTCCTACACCACATGCTGGAGTACAGACGGGATCACCTGAACCTTCACATGTCACCTAGATCTGGCGATGCCCATATTCTGCAATGGGCAAAGGACATAGGAGATATCGAGGATCATCAACTTCGAGCTGAGTTCTATAACATCCAACGCGAACTTGCCCAAATCATCATGAATGAGGTCGTCGGAAAAACATGGATGTTCTACGGAGAAGGACAAATGTCGCGGGAAGACATCCGAACATGGATAGCCTCTCAGCGTCTCGACATGAAGCCTTTCACTAAGCTCGGGGACTATCTCCCTGACCTCGATGGATGGCACGGCATGTTGGAGTGATTGTCGATATATGACAATGTGTCTGTTTAGTCCATACTTTCTGTATGACAAAACTTTGAGTTATGCGAAGTGAAACTTTATTTGTGATGTAATTAAACCGTCCTCCTCCTCGACTAGCGAAGATCACTCTAGTTAGGGAATTTTGGGTACGATGAACTTTGTTATTTATGCTTATGATATGTTGTTTCTATTTTTGTCAAGTTTGTCTCTTTCTGTTGCTAAACTATATATGTTGCATATCATCGACTCATGTGACGATGCAGGTGCATAGATCATCGATGGCGAAAAGTGCTACGCCAGGAGTATATATACGATGAGTGGCCGGAGTGTCAGGCCCAGGTGTTGCCGGTTTCCGGTTTCCGAGCGACAGGCAGTAGTTAGTTTAGGTTCACGCTAATTCGAGAGAGGGATACGAACTCATGTACTCAAAGTGATAGCTCTTCTCGCGTATACCATTGTTTAGATGGATGACGATGTATTTGCAAGTAATCAAGGACTTGTATCGCTATTTTCGAGATGATGACGAAAGAACACTTTGTGTTGGATGATGATTATGATGAGACTATTTGTATGTATATGCTATGATTACATTCGTGGTCTCGCAGGCATTTGTATGTGTATCATGATGACAGTTCTATGTGCTAAAGATTCTTCTATAAAGCCTGTTCAAATACAAAAAAAATATGCCAAAAAAAAAACTTGTTAAATTAGCAGTAGCGAGTGTATAAAAGTTAGCAGCAGCGCCGCGATAGCAGTAGCGCGTCGTTGCAAAGGGCGCTAGAGCTACTAGCTGTAGCGAGGTCCCAATAACCGCGCTGCTGCTACACTTGTGTAGCAGTAGCGCCGGTGACCACGCGCTACTGCTATATGTTAGCTGTAGCGCCTTATTAGTAGCGCCCCTTCCCGCGCTACTAATACACCTAAAACTCGCGCTGCTGCTAGCCTTTTCCCTAGTAGTGATAGAGTAAGAATTTTGTGAATCTTTCCTTAGTAGTTTCTTAATCAACAAGTTAATAAACTAAGAATCTAAAAGTGTTATGTTGAAGCATTGACATCATGCATTTTGTTTTACTAAAAATACCTGTTTTGAACAAGATAATGAAAAAAAACTAGACATGTTTTCTCCGATATATCTACATATCATCCGATATATCACCCGATATCCGAAATCCGATATGTCGAAGCTAAACCGATAAGAACCCGATATCCGATATTTTAAAGCTTGGTTGGTGTGAGACTTTCTCCCTTTTTGTCTTCTCCACATAACCTCCACCATCATATTCTATTCCACCTATAGTGCTATATCCATGGCTCATGCTCATGTATTGCGTGAAAGTTGAAAAAAATTGAGATTACTAAAGTATGAAACAATTGCTTGTCTTGTCATCAGGGTTGTGCATGATTAAATACTTTGTGTGATGAAGATAGAGCAACAGCCAGACTATATGATTTTGTAGGGATAACTCTCTTTGGCCATGTTGTTTTGAAAAGACATGATTGCTTTATTGGTATGCTCGAAGTATTATTGTTTTTATGCAAATGATAGACTATTGCTTTGAATCACTCGTGTCTTAATATTCATGCCATGATTAGACATATGATCAAGATTATGCTAGGTAGCATTCCACATCAAAAATTATCTTTTTTATCATTTACCTACTCGAGGACGAGCAGGAATTAAGCTTGGGGATGCTGATACGTCTCCGTCGTATCTATAATTTTTGATTGTTCCATGCCAATACTATTCAACTTTTATATAGTTTTGGCAACTTTTTATACTATTTTTTGGGACTAACATATTGATCCAGTGCCCAGTGCCAGTTCCTGTCTGTTGCATGTTTTTTGTTTCGCAGAAACCCAATATCAAACGGAGTCCAAACGGGATAAAAATGGACGAAGATTTTTTTTGGAATATTTATGATTTTTGGGAAGTAAAATCAACGCAAAATGGTGTCCGGGGTGGCCACGAGACAGGGGGGCGCGCCCTCCCCCTTGGGCGCGGCCTGGGCTCTCGTGGGCCACCCGTAAGGCAGTTGACGCTCTTCTTGTGGCCCAAGAAAGCTAATTTTATGAGAAAGATCTGGGCGAAAGATTCACCCCAATCGGAGTTACGGATCTCCGGATATTTAAAAAACGGTGAAGGGGTAGAATCTGAGAACGCAGAAACAGAGAGATAGATCCAATCTCGGAGGGGCTCTCGCCCCTCCCAAGCCATGGGAGCCAAGGCCCAGAGGGGAAACCCTTCTCCCATCTAGGGAGAAGGTCAAGTAAGAAGAAGAAGAAGGGGGGCTCTCTCCCCCTTGCTTCTGGTGGCGCCGGAACGCTGCCGGGGGCTATCATCATCACCGCGATCTTCACCAACACCGCCGTCATCTTCACCAACGTCTCCATCACCTTCCCCCTTCTATATTCAGCGGTCCACTCTCCCGCAACCCGCTGTACCCTCTACTTGAACATGGTGCTTTATGCTTCATATTATTATCCAATGATGTGTTGCCATCCTATGATGTCTGAGTAGATTTCCGTTGTCCTATCGGTGATTGATGAATTGCTATGACTGGTTTGAGTTGCATGTTTTATTATTGGTGATGTCCTATTGTGCCCTCCGTGTCGCGCAAGTGTGAGAGATTCCCGCTGTAGGGTTTGCAATATGTTTATGATTTGCTTATGGTGGGTTGCGTGAGTGACGGAAACACAAACCCGAGTAAGTAGGTTTTTTGCGTATGGGATAAAAGGGGAATGCTATGATTGGGTTTTACCTTAATGAATGTTTAGTAGTTGCGGATGCTTGCTAGAGTTCCAATCATAAGTGCATAGAATTCCAAGTAAGGGATGATATGTTAGCTTATGCCTCTCCCTCAAATAGAATTGCAATAGTGATTACCGGTCTAGTAACATAGTCAGTTGCTTAGGGACAATTTCACAACTCCTACCACCACTTTTCCACACTCGCTATATTTACTTTATTGCATCTTTATCTAAACAGCCCCTAGTTTATATTTACATGCTCTTTATTATCTTGCAAACCTATCCTATCACACCTACAAAGTACTTCTAGTTTCATACTTGTTCTAGGTAAAGCGAACGTCAAGCGTGCGTAGAGTCGTATCAGTGGCCGATAGGACTTGAGAGAGTATTTGTTCTACCTTTAGCTCCTCGTTGGGTTCGACACTCTTACTTATCGAAAGAGTCTACAACTATCCTGTATACTTGCGGGTCATCACTTCCTAGCAACAAAATCTCTCTTATCATAATGTTGATTCTTTGATTGTGGGTTATCAAGATCAACAACAGGTTCAATCTCTACTTCGTTGTTTTTGCTAGGTTGAGCATCAACATGAACATTATTATTAACATTATTACTAGGTTCCTGTTCATCACCTGATTGTGTTTCAGCATTAGAGATAGAAATATCGTTGGGATTCTCAGGTGTGTCTACAGTAGGTTCACTAGAAGCATGCAAAGTCCTATCGTTTTTTCTTTTTCTTCTTTTTAGAACAACTAGGTGTCTTTAAATTATTTCTCTGAGAATCTTGCTCGATTCTCTTAGGGTGGCCTTCAGGATACAAAGGTTCCTGAGTCATTCTACCAGTTCTAGTAGCCACTCTAACAGCAAAGTCATTTTTATTATTTAATTCATCAAGCAAATCATTTTGAGCTTTGAGTACTTGCTCAGCTTGAGTAGCAACCATAGAAGCATATTTGCTAATGAGTTTGAGTTCACCTTTAACTCTAGCCATATTATCGCTCACGCGTCCTATCTCGAAAGCATTATTCTTTAACACTCTACCAACATAAGCATTAAAACTTTCTTGTCTAGCCATAAAGTCATCAAATTCATCTAAGCATGGGCTATGAATTTAGTAGAGGGGATTTCAACTTTATCATATATATAGAGAGAATTTACCTTTACTACCTGTGTCGGTTTATCAAGACAATGTGGTTCTTCAACAGGCGGTATATTAAGACCATGTATTTCTTCAATAGGTGGTAAATTCTTAACATCTTCAGCTTTAATAACTTTTTCTTTCATTGATTTCTTTGCCTCTTGCATATCTTCAAGACTGAGAAATAAAACACCTCTCTTCTTTGGAGTGGGTTTAGGAATAGGCTCAGGAGTTGGCTCAATTGGTTCAGGAACTGCCTCAGGAATTGGCTCAGGAAGGGTCCAATTATTTTCATTAGTCAACATATTATTCAATAGTAATTCAACTTCGTCGACTGTTCTTTCCCTGAAAACACAACCAGCACAACTATCCAAGTAGTCCTTGGAAGTATCAGTTAGTCCATTATAAAAGATATCAAGTATTTCATTTTTCTTAATAGGATGATCAGGCAAAGCATTAAGTAATCGGAGAAGACTCCCCCAAGCTTGTGGGAGACTCTCTTCTTTGATTTGCACAAAATTATATAATTCCCGCAAGACAACTTGTTTCTTATGAGCAGGGAAATATTTAGCAGAGAAGTAATAAATCATATCCTGGGGACTACGCACACAACCAGGAGCAAGAGAATTATACCAAGTCTTAGCATCACTCTTTAATGAAAATGGAAATATCTTAAGGATATAATAATAGCGAGATTTATCATCATGAGTAAACAGGGTGGCTATATCATTCAACTTGGTAAGATGTGCCACAACAGTTTCAGATGCAAGGCCATAAAAAGGATCAGATTCAACTAAAGTAATAATCTCAGGATCAACAGAGAATTCATAATCCTTATCAGTAACACAAATAGGTGAAGCAGCAAAAGCAGGGTCAGGTTTCATTCTAGCATTAAGAGACTGCTGCTTCCATTTAGCTAATAATTTCTTAAGATCATATCTATCTTTACAGGCAAAGATAGCTCTAGCAGCTTCCTCTTCCATAACATAACCCTCAGGAACAACAAGCAATTCATAATCATTAGGAGAACCTTCATCATCACTATCATCAATAATTCCATTATCAATAATTTCGTTCTCTCTAGCCCTAGCAAGTTGTTCATCAAGAACTTCACCTAATGGCAAAGTAGTATCACACACAGAAGTAGTTTCATCATAAGTATCATGCATAGAAGAAGTGGCATCATCAATAACATGCGACATATCAGAATTCATAGCAATAGCAGGTTTAGGTGTCGCAAGCTTACTCAAAACAGAAGGAGAATCTAGTGCAGAGCTAGATGGCAGTTCCTTACCTCCCCTCGTAGTTGAGGGAAAAATCTTGGTTTTTGCGTCTTTCAAGTTCTTCATAGTGATCAACAGATATAAATCCCAAGTGACTCAGAGAATAGAGCTATGATCCCCGGCAACAGCGCCAGAAATTAGTCTTGATAACCCACAAGTGTAGGGGATCGCAACAGCTTTCGAGGGTAAAGTATTCAACACAAATTTATTTATTCGACACAAGGGGAGCCAAAGAATATTCTTGAGTATTAGCAGTTGAGTTGTCAATTCAACCACAACTGGATAACTTAGTATCTGCAGCAAAGTATTTAGTAGCAAAGTAATATGATAATAAAAGTAACAGTAGCAAGAGCAATATTTTTGGGTTTTGTAGTGATTGTAACAGTAGCAACGGAAAAGTAAATAAGTGAAGAACAATATGTGAAAAGCTCGTAGGCAATGGATCAGTGATGGATAATTATGTCGGATGCGATTCCTCATGTAATAGCTATAACATAGGGTGACACAGAACTAGCTCCAGTTCATCAATGTAATGTAGGCATGTATTCCGTATATAGTCATACGTGCTTATGGAAAAGAACTTGCATGACATCTTTTGTCCTACCCTCCCGTGGCAGCGGGATCCTAGCGGAAACTAAGGGATATTAAGGCCTCCTTTTAATAGAGAACCAGAACAAAGCATTAGCACATAGTGAATACATGAACTCCTCAAACTATGATCATCACCAAGAAGTATCCCGATTATTGTCACTTCGGGGTTGTCGGATCATAACACATAATAGGTGACTATAGACTTGCAAGATAGGATCAAGAACACACATATATTCATGAAAATATAATAGGTTCAGATCTGAAATCATGACACTCGGGCCCTAGTGACAAGCATTAAGCATAGCAAAGTCATAGCAACATCAATCTCAGAACATAGTGGATACTAGGGATCAAACCCTAACAAAACTAACTTAATTACATGGTAAATCTCATCCAACCGATCACCGTCCAGCAAGCCTACGATGGAATTACTCACACACGGCAGTGAGCATCATGAAATTGATGATGACAACGGCGACGAATCCCCCTCTCCAGAGCCTCAAACGGACTCCAGATCAGCCCCCCGAGAGAGATTAGGGCTTGGCGGCGGCTCCATATCGTAAAACACGATGAAACTTTCTCTTTGATTTTTTTTCTCCGCGAGACGGAATATATGGAGTTGGAGTTGAGGTCGGCGGAGCCTCAGGGGGCCCACGAGACAGGGGGCGCGCCCAGGGGGGAGGGCGCGCCCCCACCCTCGTGTAGAGGGTGTGGGCCCCCTGGTCTTGATTCTTTCGCCAGTATTTTTTATATTTTCCAAAAAGTGCCTCCGTGGATTTTCAGGATATTCCGAGAACTTTTGTTTTCTACACATAAAACAACATCATGGTAGTTCTGCTGAAAACAGCGTCAGTCCGGGTTAGTTTCATTCAAATCATGCAAGTTAGAGTCCAAAACAAGGCAAAACTGTTTGGAAAAGTAGATACGTTGGAGACATATCAAGGGTATAATCAAGAAATGGCATGTATAAAACTTCAACATTTGCTCTCTCTCAATTCCTTATCCCATCTTATTCTGACGTGTGGGCAGAGATAATTATCTACCTTGTATGCCATGAAGGCTATGCTTCATTGTAATTGGAGAAGGCATGCTTTTTTTCTTCCAACATATATTACCGCTCTTCACAATTCCCAGGTGTGGTTATGTCTAGATTGCTTGGAAAATCAACTAATATTATTACTCTCTATTCATTTGGGAGTTAGTTGTTATAACTTACTATAATTTTTTTTGTGTTGAATTTTTTGCAGGTTTGGCAGTTAATCCGTGTCGCTGGAGATTGAATATTTTAGCAGGAATTACTTGGGCCCGAATAGCTGCTTGGAAGTGGTGGTGTAGTGTTGGAGATTAAAATCAGCTAGTAGTGCATTTTAGTCATGTTTACTCGATTTTTTATATGCTTATAGTAGGTTCTAGTTATGCTTGTGATGTTTCGATACTAAGATTTGTTTTTTTTTGAAATCAGACTAGATTGTTAGAAATCTGTAATTGTGTTGTGAACAAGTGCTATTATTTGAATGAATATATTTTGGTTGCCTTTGTAAATTATGCTGCATGCATCAAAAAAACAGGCTAGACTAAAAATTGTCTAATTTACTGAACTAAAAAAATAGGCAAGACAATAAAATTATTGGGCAAAAGTGCAAAACCCCTAATTGGGCTGGTCACTACATGGGCCATGTTGCCTCCACGTCGGATCCACGTAGACGCCATGTTAGGTCCATGTTGCTTCCACGCCATGTAAATGGGTGACGGTTTGTTCCGTCACATCCTAGTTTGGGCTCGGCGGGCCTGGAGCAGATCCATGACGGCCAAGAATCGTCATGAAAGGTGCGAAGGCAAATTATGACGCGATATACATGATGGATTTCAAATCCGTCAAGGATGGGTATGCATGATAATTTTTGACTGATATGTGACGGACAAGGACGGTCATGTATTAACAAGTTTCTTGTAGTGCCTTCAGAGTTACTTATAGAGCATCTTTATGATCACCCAGTTACGTTGTGACGTTTGATAGTGTACAAGGTATTCCTGCGGTATCCGAGAGTTGCATAATCTCATAGTCGAAGGAATATGTATTTGTCATCAAGAAAGCAATAGGAATAAACTGAATGATCAATATGCTAAGCTAATGGATGGGTCTTGTCCATCACATCATTCTCCTAATGATATGATCCCGTTATCAAATGACAACACATGTCTATGGTTAGGAAATCTTAACCATCTTTGATCAACGAGCTAGTCTAGTAGAGGCTTACTAGGGACACGGTATTTGTTTATGTATTCACACATGTATTTAAGTTTCCGATCAATACAATTCTAGCATGAATAATAAACCTTTATCATGAATAAGGAAATATAAAATAATAACTTTATTATTGCCTCTAGGGCATATTTCCTTCAATCTTGGCATGAGATTCGATTCCAATATGTGATACAATAAGATGCTACTTTTCATATAGATATATTGGTATCTGTAGTTTCCATTGACTGCTCCCTTTCAGCTACATGATAGCTCACTGGCATGCTCACTAATTGTTCTTTCAAAATGACAATCTCAATCTACTCTATTTCTTATGTGTGTGTTACTAAGTACTAGCTGCGATTATTTTCTTTCTATAACTGAAATTTTATAATCATTAGGCTATGAGGTCTCCGATGATCTTAATCCTTTTTTGTGAGATTGATGCACCCAGGTCATATAGTCTTGGTAATTCTTGCTAGATCTTCTTAGTTTTTTCTGAATATAGATATATACTAGCAGTAAGACTCTGTTAGTAAGTATCTTTGACATGTTTTATTCTACCATCTGTTTAAATAGTGTTGGGTGCTCCCATCATCGATTACTTTCTGCATATGAAATATCACAATTGGTCGTTCAGTGTTTCCACATAGAAGATGATTTAAGTATAGACATCCGATCTGCGTATTGCAACAACAGCCAATTCCTAGACTGGGTTATATTGATCGGACCAAACTCGGTTTGGATTAAATTTGCATCGAGTGTTCAGGAGTAGAGAAGAGTCCATGGTTGACAATGGCACTAGACGAAATGGATATATGTGGCTTTAAGTTTGTAGAAAGTTGTATACGACCGGGGCAAGTTGTAATATTTCATGCATACATACCTAAGCTTAGAGTTTCATGTACCTAGATAGTTGCACTTTATTTCATGGGACAACATGCCCTTAATGTACATATCATGCCCTTAATCATTACTTCTAATTACGAAAATTAACATATAATACATTGGTGCCCCTATATCTTGCCTTGACACTTTCAAGACATGTTTGTTTCGTAGATCATGAAGATACAGCACGGCCCCTGGAAATAGCAGCAGCAGTAGCGCTCACCTCGGGTAACCACTTACCATCAAAATATTGGCAAAATGTGCATGTAGTTATTTATGGTTGAATTTTACGATCAGCATATTTCGGGCAGTTAGTGGAGACCTCATCACTATGTAGAGTATTTTTCTACAAACTGGCTCACTATTATTTTGTTAAAGACGACATCATTGTCCAACAAATATTTCCCTTTCTCTCCATGATACATGATGCCGTTTATTATAAGGATTTAAATAGGTTAATTGATTAAAATGGGAACCTACGTTCTCATATATGAGTCATATTTCAGATCGTATTTTTGTAGTTGCCACATGCTACATCATACTTATATATGTACATACTAAATTCTATAGCATGTTCCTCCAACGAAGCAGATACAAAAGAAATTATAAAAAGGATATAAATATACTTACTTTATTAACCACTTCCAAGTTTAGATTTGGGCTCTTGGTCAGTTCAGTAGTGTATGGTGCATTGTTGTTTTGTATTGCCGTTATGTAAGTAAAATACGAACAACTGGCAAATCTATATATGGGCCAATGGGGCCCATTGACAATCCAAGAGTTGATGATGTATGGTTGTTTCGTATGCGTGCTATTGCACTTAAATATTATTAAAATCTACTCACATTAAAAAAACGCATGCATATGATTGAAATTAAAGAATGCATGAGTCTCTATTTCTATATATTCCCTCTTTCCCTAAAGATGGCATATAAACTCATTTTAAAAGTCAATTAATTTAATTTTTACAAATTATATTGAAGAATATATCAACAACTACAAGATTGAATTAATATATTAACAATATATATTGCATATATTGATTTAGTATTGTTTATCTTCATATTTATGTATAAATACTTCATGAAACTTACATAAGCATTGACTCATCGACTTAGTTTATCTATTTGAGACGAAGGACGAAGTAACTTGCAACATTCAAAAAAAAATCATGTAGCGTTGTCTTTTATTCCCAAGCCAATGTGCAAGATGACCTTTTATGGGTAGCTACGTATCAAGCTGAGTACTGGATCAAATGAATAACACTATCCATATTAGAATTTTTAGAATAAAAACTCCATTGGATGAGTATATGTGTCTTTATATCTGATCATAATTAATTGTGTTGTTTGATCTATAGTATTTTACCGGACCCCTTTAGAGACTATTAGTAAGTTTCTACCAAACAACACTATAAGTTCTTATACCCAATTTCTTATATTGACCATTCTTCTACTTAGTTGAAAAAGTTTTAGGGGATCTAAATAATTTTCTTATCTTGTCCAAATATTTTTCTTATATTGTCCATTCATCTGCTTAGATGCAACGGTCTAATTAATATGGCATGTTTTTTCTAAAAAATAATATTAATCACAAGAATATTCTTATTCAACAATGCTAGCCCGTGCAAGTGCATGGGTTGACGACTAGTATAAATAATTTCAGAGTTTTTGACGTTTTTTGTAGTTACTAATTGTTTTCTACGTACCCAGAAACCAAACGTCAGTGTCCAATGATTAAACCCTATAAGCTAAACAGGTTGAGCTGGGCCGGATGTGTACAGTTACGACCAAATAGCGTTGGACTCGAACGTGATCATTGCTATCGGGTGAACTGTGTCGCAGACGGAAATATTGTCGTGGCTTCTTTTCCAATGACGAAGCTTGCCAGAGGTGGTGGTTAGGTCTCACGCCCTGGGTAGGATTTTGGGGAGTTTTGATAGGGATTTGCTAGGGTTTGGTGGTCTCCAAAAACGGCAATGCTACACGTACAAATGATTTACAAGCTTTTACAGGATGGTTAACCTTGATTGGTCAATAGGTGAGCAGGGCGGCACACCCTCCTAAAAATCAGGGGGGGAGAGGTTTGTGATTGGTTGTTAGATGGAAGGAGCGTGTAAAAGCGTGTAAGTCTTTGTATGTCTAGCATTTTTGCTCCGAAAATGGTGGATCGGGGTAGGAGAAAGAAGAAGAGGCGCTACAGCTAATTACTCTAATTTGGCATCTTGTTTCGTGTTTTTTCATTCCCAGCCGAATGGCAGTCTGTTAGAGCATCTTCAAAAGAAGATGTAAAACATGAGATGTAAAAATTTACATCTTTAAAAAGTGTTTTTTGCATCCTCAAAAAGTGCCAACTCCAACAAATAATGCAAAACGGAGATGTAAAAAAGCAACTCCAATAGAAGATACAAACGGAGATGTAAAACTATACTTCAACTACTATTTCATTTGATACATATACTTCAAACATAGCAAATTCTTTTTTTTTTGCAGAAAAAACATAGCAAATTCAACTAGTACTTCACTCAACGTAGTTCTAATTAATAAAAACATAACAAACTCAACTATACTACTGGTTCGAACTACATCAACTTGAACTACATCGAAGATTAAAACTACTCCTCGTCATCGGAGCCCTCAAACCGCTCCCAGAATGCATCCTTGTCTGGGTCGTCATAGACCTCGTCCTCCTCCTCCGAGTCGCCCCAGTCCTCCTTCAAGGACTCGACGGGGATCACCATCGAGGGGCCGGCCTCCTCCTCCTCCTTCTTTTGCTCAGCCTCGCGCTTCCAGAAGAACTCCTGCTCGGCTTGCACATACTCCGGATGCTCACGCGCAAACCTCGCCATTGCCGCCTCGTCGCTATTGCTGGGACTGATGACAATTCCGGGCCTCTTCTTCTTCTTGTTCGTCCTGGTCTCCTCGGCACGAGCAACTCCGCATCCTCCTGGGTCCCGATCTCTGGGAAGTTGAGGCCTTCTTCAGCCTCTCGGCACGCCACACCGCATGCGCGACCTCGTGGACGGTGGGGTACGTGCCGAGCCAAAAGTGGCGGCCAGAATCGAAGAACTCGACCCCGAAGTTGCCGGAGGGCTTCGCCCTCATGCCGAAGAACCCCGTCTTGCCCCTCGGGGTCTTCCTCGACGGCATAGCGACGGCGGGGCAGGGTGGGACAGGGCGGTGCGGTGGGGTGGGGTGGTGCGGCGCGGCGCGGTGGCAGCGAGATCGAGGCGGGCAGAGGAGGTGGGGTCAGGGCAGAGCACGATGGAGCCGGGGCGGCGACGACAGGGTTGGCGCAGAGGGGGAGGGATCGGGGCGGAGCTGGGGTGGCGACGGAGCGGGGCTACGAAGGAGCGGAGCGGCCCGGCATGGTCGGGATGCAGCGGAATGGCGGCGGCTGAAAGTGGGTGGAATCGGAAGCGGACGGCGAGGCGAACGTGGATCCGCGGCGGGGTGGCAGCGGCGCGCTGATTTGGGCGGCGGCTGAGAGGCGGTGCGGCGGCGGGAGGATGAAGGTTGGGGAGAGGGGAAGGAAAGTGGCAGTTGGGTAGTTGGCGGGCGGCCGCATTTTTACATCTCCTGGAGGTGGAGATGCAAATTTGCACCGTGAAGTGTTGTTGCTCCCGTAGATGTAATTTTTTTTTGCATCTACATCATCTGCTGGAGTAGTGTTTTGGGGCTCTGGAGATGCAAAAATTAGGTATTTTACATCTATATATCTTCTATCGGAGGTGCTCTTACAAGTGAACCAAATCACTGCGATAATAAAAGTAAGTGAACCAAATCAGTGCTTTAGAACCCAGCCTTACGTAGTTCTATCCAATCAACCGTTGATTGCTTTAGATAGATGCGTTCTGGACTGTCCGATTACTGAACCTTGAGATGTCGCTATTGGTGTCTCTTGTTCAGTTATCTTCAGAGGGTACTGGGCTTGACATTAGGAGCAAAAGGTAGAGCATCAAGTGGGAGAACCCGATTTGGGCACTAGGGTGGACGAAGAGAAGTCCGGCCATGCAGACTTGCTACAAATTATCGCCAGGCGATGGAACAAACTACTCTTTCCACGGGTTTGGTAAGAGCACGCCATCTCCTGCACATTTCCAACACTGTGTTGCAAAAGACAAACTTTACCACCACTTACAGGTACTCCCTTCGTTTCTTTTTAGTCTGCATATAAAATTTGATCAAAATCAAACTTTGTTAACTTTGACTAAGTTTATAGAAAAGAATATCAAGATTCAAAATATGAAATCAATATTGTTAGATGCATCATGAAATTAATTTTCATACCGTATAGCTTTAGTATTGTGAATGTTGATATTTTTTATACAAAGTTTGACTTTGACCAAATCTTATATGCAGACTAAAAAGAAACGGAAGGAGTACGTGGATAGATTGTTACAGGTTCAACTCATGTGTTTGCACCTTCTCTAAGTTTTCCCACAAACAGATCCACCTACTGACCTACAGTTTTCACACGTATACGTGTCAGTGTATGGACGGCTTCCCTATCCAAGGCAGATCATATAACGTAGATAATGGTTAAAGACAGACACCATGCACATTGCAAGCTTCCGCCGCGAGTCCGCCAACACATCTTCACCTTTAGCTTTCCATTTCATTTAGTATTAGAGAGTCTAATGACACATGACAACTCCATGCTAGGATAGCCAGTCCATGTTTTCGATAAAAGAATATTTTTATTGCAACGCACTATTGAGATGACACTGCATAACTATAGTTGATTGTCCTCCCTCACCAGAACACACGTAGGAGTAGTATTCTTCAACCTCAAGCCGACCCAGCCGAAAAGAAGAAGCAGGCAGACTATATATGCATGCACTACTGCTCACTCACAAACCCCACCAATTGTGCCCGTGCGTGTTTTGCCACCCAAACTTTTGCAGTCTACTTGGCAGATCCTTGTCCTCCTTAATTTCATGAGGTCGAGCATGCAAGAAGGGATGACAAGCAGTTTAGCTCTTGGATCCTCTCGAGCCGAGGCGTCCTTCAGGGTGTACTACAGCCTCGGCGCCGGCGCCGTGCCGTTCGTCTGGGAGACCAAGCCCGGCACGCCCAGGCGCACCATCGACCCCGTCATCGCCGCCAGCGACGCGCTGCCGCCAATCACGCCGCCGCCACTGTACCAGTCCAAGACCATGAAGAAATGCGCAAGGAAGTCATCTTCTTGCTGGCCTCCTCCGCTGATGATGAGCTGGCTAAACATCAGGAGGCGCCACCGTCGTCGTGCAGTCGCGACAACAAGCCTGCACCAGACCGCGGCGTCGAAGATCAACGGCTACGGCGGCGGCGTGCCATCCTTGGGTGCTTCTGAGCCTAGCATGGACCGTTGGAACTAGTGTCTGTACGCCTAGTTAAAAGGTCGATTCACCGGCTAGCTGCTGCACGGGCCCCTTTCCCGTGTTGTTTGACTATATTTTACTCCTCCATCCCAAAATAAGTGTCTTGAGCTTAGTACAAATTTGTACTAGAGCTAATACAAAGTTAAGACACTTATTCTGGGATGGAGGGAGTATCTTTTACGGTTTTGTTTGAGTATAGTTTGAGTGGTACATATATATTGTGGTGTGTGTGCTGGGCCTTTAATTTTCATTTCTGTGGTTAAATTCTGTGTGATTTTCTGATATACAGATTTTATTGAAGTATTTGGCTGTTTTGACTTTGGGGGATCAATAATTGGGCATACATATATCCCTATTGCCTTTTTCCTGCATGATTGTGTTTAATCATACTCTGGGGAAGAAATGGGCTTAGCATAACAAGATATACTGAAGATAAATTTAAAAACCGGAAGGAGTATGACAGGACAAAGTCAGAAGGAGGATGGCAGAAAGCTACAGAAGCACCTACCTCTCATGTAGTTTTCCCATTGCGCTACCTAAGCCAAGATACTTTTGGAGTTTAAGAAATGTGATAAAAACTCTCATTTGGTTCAGATGTTGGTTTTAAAGCCATAAAGACACGTCTGGTTTTGGCTTAATTTCAAGCCATAATCACAGTAGCATGCAGCTGAACGAAACAAAGTTGTTATTCTTGATATTGCAACATGTAGAATTACCCAAATTATTACTGCAGATCAGATGAATGAAATTTGGAAGCATATAATGGAGACTGCGTTTGATAGCATTGTAAACTTTGATAGGTGTAAGTGTACTACCCTCGTTAGAGGGCCACGGTTTATATATTGATTGGACGGGGCTTATCCCGTAGACCGCCGGGATGATGAAGATGGACTCCGGTCATGATTTCCCCTCTCCGGCAGGGTGCCGAAATAGGCTCCAGATAGTATTTCAAAGGTACAGAGGCTTGCGGCGGCAAAGTTGATGTTCTAGGGTTATTTCTGGTGGTTTCTCTATTTATAGGATTTTTTGGCGTCGGTCTCACGTAAGATGGGCTAAGAGCATCTCCAGCCGTTGGCCCCCTCCCCAGGGGGCGCATAAAATCACCGCCTAGGGGTGAGCCGGCGCAAAAAATCGGCCTGGGGCGAGTGGGTTCCCAGCCGCCGACCCCAGGGCCGCCCCCAGGCGCCGTTTATGTTTAAAGAAAAGGCAAAGTTCGGCCAAAATTCAGCTAAAATTCGGCAAACTGGGCATATATTAGACATGTTCGACATTTTACATAGCAAATTTATTAAAAAAAGGCCGGAACTACAACTACGGGACGGCCAAGTCGCTGAACGCGGCGAAGTCGCCGCCGTCGCCGCCATCGTCGGCGGCGGCCTTCTCCTCCTTGATGCGGCCGCCCCTGCTGGACCCCTGCCCGGCGTCGCCATGGCGGACCGGTGGCGGTGGCGACGTGTCGTCGTCGTCGCTGTCATTGAGGACGACGACGCCTCCTTCGTCGCGGCCCCGGCGCCGATGTTTGAAGTGCTCCAGGGCACGGCGCTGGCGCTCCATCTCCATTTGCAACCAGTCATCGCGCGCCCATTTCAGGCCTGCTGCCTCGTCGAGCTCCGCGGCGCCCTCGACGTCAGGCACGGGGGGAATGGGCGCACCCCCGTTGCTGAGCCTACACCCCATCGGCCCGGCGCGCATGCCCGGTGGCGCCGGGATGTTCGCCTCGAAGAGCAGCCACGCCTCCCACTCGTGGAGCGAGCGGCGGCCGAAGCCGTTGGCCGGCGCCGCGTCGCCGGGGAATCGTGCGGCCATCGGGTTTGGGAGAGAGGGAGAGGGACGGAAGAAGCGTCGGCGAGCGGTTGCGCACGAGGGGAGAGGGAGAGCTCGGCGGGGGTAGATCGCGGTTGTGGGCTAGTGTGGCCAGAGGCGTGGGAGGCCACCGGCTTATATAGCCTACACCGTGTGTACGCGTGGCGGGAGGGGAGGTGTCACCGCGCCGCCCGTGACGCGTCGCCCTTGAGAATCAATGGCAAGGCTGACCGGCGGCAGCCTTGCCATTGATCCCACGCGAGAAACCGAGGCGTTCCGATGATGACGAGGCGCGTCGCTGACTCGGCAGGCCCGCGGCTCTTTCGCGTCAAAACCGCTCGCCCCCGGCTGCCCCCCAGCGCGCCGGGTTCGGCCTGGATCCGCCGGCGCTGATTTCGGCCCAAGCCGGCAAAAAATGGGCTCCTGGGGACGCGACTGGGCCGTTTTTCCGGCGCCGACGCAAAAAAATCGCCTGGGGGCCATGTTGGGGGCGCGGCTGGAGATGCTCTAAGGTGGGCCCACAAACCACCACGGCATCAGCACCCCCTGGGCGCGCCCTGGTGGCTTATGGGGCCCTCGTGGCTCTTCTGGACTTCCCACGAAGCTTCGTGGTCTCTTTTGTTCCAAAAAAACGTCAAAAAGTTTCAACCAATTCTGAGAACTATTATTTCTAAACGAAAACAACACCACGGTAGTTCTGCTGAGCACTGTTGTAACGCCAGGATAATCAAGCTATAGTAATCCCCTGCTAATAATGCCAAGTCAGAACCGATTTGAATTCAAATTTAAAATAAAGTCAAAATTTATAGTTATCAAATGTCAAAACTAAAATGTTTTAGGTGAACCAACATTTTGTTAAAGTGTTTAAATGCCCTAAACTAGATCAAACAGGGGCTAAAACAATTATTAAACGTATTAAATCATAAACAAATATAAACCTATTTTATTGAAGTGCCAAATCATTTGTGGTAGTGGATAATTTAATAATACTAATTTAGGGGCTAGTGTTGTATTTTACAAAGCTAAAATAAAATGCAACTAAAAGGGAAAAATACAAACTTTAAAAAACAAAAGAAAAAGAGTCAATTACACCGGTGGTGCTAGAACTTGGCGCAGACGATCACTTTAGTGCTAGAACTTGCGGCATACATCGAAGTGGTGTAAAAACTTGGTTCGGACATGCAAATATGGTGCAAATCTCATTTGTATACGCCGACGATGCTGACAAGGCATGCCAGCGTACGCCCACTGTCATTGACCGCACTGTGGAGTCTGGGTATGTGGTGTAGTCTTTTTGCCAAAAGCTGCTCGAATTTGTATTTGTTGTTTTTTCTTATGAAAAGGCCCCTGCCGGGTTTTGAACCAGCGCCCTGAGATGTTCAAGCAAGTGGGCCTACCAATAAAAGCAAGCTATTTGGTGGCTACAGAGGATTGTCAACCTTTATATGTACACAAAAGAACGACCACAGGGCTAAAACAAAATACAATTAGTAGGACCCATTTTAAACATGTTAGTTTTTTCTTTTTCATTTTTCCAAATTTGCAAAACATATGTAAATATGTATTCATTTGAGAATCTGCAGTCTGAGGGCGCGCTAGTGTCATTTTTTCATACATATATTTATATCTATTTAAAAATACATATATATTTCTTAGAAAACACACAAAATTTATTCAAATGCATAAATACTTTAAAAAAACATATAAAAAAATTAAATCATGATCACTTCTAGGTACAACACGAATATTCTATAAAAAGAACTTGTAAATGTTTTGAATGTATATGATAAATTTTGGAAGTATACATATTTTCTAAAACTACTTTAATTTTTTATTTAATATGCAATTTAAAAAATATATACATATAATTCATAGTTTAACTTGATGGTTTTTCTAATTAATAGGTGAGATTTTTTCGTCTATTTTATTTTATTTATAGGTATATTATTCATAATTAGAAAATAATTTTCTAAAATCGTAAAATGAAAAAAGAACTAACATAATTGTAACCACGAGCACGTTATGTCATACTATCAAAAATGTAACAATTCTATAAAAATGTAACAATTCTATATAAAAATGTAAAATGAAAAAAGAACTAACATAATTGTAACAATTTTCGAAACTCCATGGGCATAACTTTTTTTTCTAGATTAAAATTTTCAATTTATGTTACTTAATCCAAAGATTTTTAGGGGTATTTAATCCAAAGATATAAAACGTGCGTAAGCACATGTCTCGTCAACTTAACTTTGGGATGTCTCGTCAACTTAACTTTGGGCCGGTGGCTGCGCACACGCTGTATATCGGGGTGACCTGTTCGATTCCCTTGGTGGCCTATTTTTTCATTGTAATAAAAAGTTTGTGATGCATACCTAATAGGTGGGACCCTCCGACTGTACACCTGGCAGGGGCCTTCTCGTGAGAAAAATAAAAAATCGAGGGGATTTTTGCCAAAAGAGCAAGCCACACGCCCCTGTCTTCACCACGTTGTCACTAACAACGGGCCCTACGCCAAGTTGTTATGCCTCGTCGGCTCATGGTTCATGGTTGTATACAAACAAGATTTGGACCGTATTTGCACTTCAAAGCTAAATTTTTACACCACTTTGATGTATACCACAAGTTCTATCACCAAATTGACCATTTGCGCCAAGTTCTAGCATCACTGGTGTAATTGACTCAAAGAAAAAAGCCCCCAACCCCCTGCCCCCCGGGCCTAGCCCACCCAACCGAACCCCTCCCCTTTGTCGTCTACCCCGCTACAGGGAGACGACCGAGACGACCCGAGCCGAGTTCTAGCCGGATCGCCTCGCCGGCGAACTCCCCCACGGTGGATAAGATCGCCACGGCCCTCGCCTCCTCGATCCCCTCTCCTACTCCCCCCCCCCACTCGCTCGCTCTCTCTCCCCTCACCTCACCATCGCTCCCCTCTTCCAGATCCGCCCGTTGCCGACCACGCTACTGCGATGGCCGTCACTGCCGCTGCTCGTTCGCGTGGACACCGTCCTTGAATCGCCTCCGCGGCTTGTCCAGGAGGATTGTCATCGTCCGCCTCGTCGTCTTCACCAACTGGATCCAGCAGGGAGCCACAGCCACCACGACATCGACATCAACCTCATCTCTGTCTTCGGCCACCGGAGCTCCGCCGCGTCAATCCACTGCACTGCCGCTCCTAAGCTTTCGCCAAGACGCCGTGTGCCTTCGCGGTGAGCTCATCATCCAACCCCCCTCTTCTCGGCCTCAATCTATGCCCCTACGCGTTGTTGCCCGTCATGGTCGGAGCTCGTCGAAGGTCGCGTTCGAAGGTCGGAGCTCCTGGCTCGCCTGGCCGTGACCCGCGCCGTCCTCACCGGGCCCCGCCGTTCCCGCCTCACCTGGCCGGGCGCCCGCGCAACCCCGCCCGCGCAGCTGCCTCTAATGTTGTGCCGCTGCCGCCCGCGCACGCCGGTGCTCGCCACTGCTCCTGCGCTGGTCCCGCTCGCTGCCTGGCCTCGCTCGCCCCGCGCGCCCTCACCCGCTGCTCGCCTCGCCGGCGCCTCTGCATCCCGTGCAACTCCCCGGCCGCTTGCTGACGCTCGAGCCCCATGTCTCTAGCTGCTGCCGCTGACTCCCATGCGGCTTGCCGCCGCGCCTTGCCTCTCGTGGCTGAGCCCGCCGGCCGCCGCCGCTGTCTAAGCGCCGGCCGCCCCGGCCACACCCCACCAGCTCCCGCAAGCCGCAGCTACCGCCGGCCGACCGCGCCTATGGCCCCGTCCATGGCCAACGCGCCCGTGCGCTCAGTGTGTGAGCGTGCGATTGGGGCCGGCCCAGATTAGATTAGGGGCCTAATTACCTCTATTAATTAACCCTTTTACTAAACCACAACTTACATGTGGGACCCCCTTGTTAATAAAACATGGTTATTTAAACTTACTAACCCTGAGTCTATGACATGTGGCCCCACATTTCGGCATCTGACCAAGTCAACTGGCCCCACTAGTCATCCTCTATGGCTAGGTACCCACTGGGTACACACATCCTTTTTTCTATTTATTTTTCAAATTAATATAATTCCAGAATTTTAGAAAATGATTTAAACTTTGAAAATTAATGTAAAATAAATCGTAACTCCGATGAAAATAATATATACATGAGAGTTGCTCTGAAAAATCCAGCGAATCCGAATATGCAATCCCTTCATCTGTCACATGCCCCTAGCATGCTGAGCATGGAACCGTCCCCTCTCTTTCGTTGGTTCGGCAAATACCAAACGCTGGGAAAATCTCTCCAGATGTTTTCCCTTTCCGTCTGCAACGTGTAGCACAGCGATATGTCACCCCTAGCATGACATGGTGCTAAGTCTTTCATTGTGATGATTTGTTTGCTTTATATTTATTGTTTCTTCCCCCTCTTCTCTTCGGTAGACCGCGAGACCGATGCTGCCCCTGTGATCGACTACGTCACCGTCGACACTTCTTCCTTTTCAGCACAGCTTCCAGGCAAGCAAAGTGTGGTCGAACTCGGAGGAGCGCTTCATAGACGACGATGAAAGTCGAAATGTGGAGGAGTGAATTGGGGGCTAGATCGTGAAAATCAAGCTCTGCACAGAGGGATGCAGGGGAAATCCTAGCCCCCTAAGGAAATGGGGAAGAAACATGACCTCTCACCTGGCTTGGGCGTGAGGATTATCTATCAGGGTCTCGATGAGCAACATCGGTCAACAAATAGCCGACCTGCTTCAGCCATACGATGTCGTCGTCGGTGATGGAGGAGGCCTCCTACTTCTCGTTGGGGCCGGAGCTGGCCATGGTTGAAGGAGGTGGGGCAGAATTTGCTTTGGAAACAAAGAGAAGGGGCGCTGGAGCTCTGAGGATCTACGTGAGCGGGAGGTGGACGGAGGCGTGGGATGTTGGCTGTGCTAGCTCCTCCCTTTATAGACTGTTGATAGGCCTGGGATTCCTTTTTCCACCCTGTTGGCTTCTCCACTTCCCGATATGGCCACGACGTTATGAGCAGAGAGGGGAATCGAAATCAATGACCGTATCCCCCGAAAAGCAGGACGCCATCTCCACCTTGAGGGGACGTATTGAACGTGGCGTTGGCCTCTAGCCGCTCTTCAAGAAACAGTAACTACTCGGCATTATGAACGGAGGCAACTCTTCATTGAAAGAGAAAAAGATGTCAGATGAAGGCACCATTTGCGCTTGAACGGTATTTTCTATTATTATTTCCTTCGGTGTCAAGTAAAACCGTTGTTTCAGATTTCGGACATCACTTGGTTCCGAACATGGGTAAAACATACTGAAGAACTCGCTTCGCAAGCCGAATACTAGTCCGATGAGTGGGTACCGGATACAAGTCTTGGTGTTGGAGGCATGTTAGGGGGCTACTGAGGGAGTCATGGACTAAGGCTCATCGGGGCGACGACCCATTGTATATGGGCCGGACTGGTGGAGCCATATAGTGACAGGAGATCTATGAACCCGTGGTGTGCCCTCCAAGTCAAGAAGGCGCAGGATCTCTTTCAACCCTTATTGTAATCTATCTTCGATAACCCTAACCCTACCGACGTATATATAAACCGAGGGTTTCTAGTCTTTAGGGTTAGAGCTACATTCATCACCTCATCACCTTAGGGTTTAGCTCATACGGATCTCGAGGTAGATCTACTCTGTAAACCATACTATACATCCAATACAATCAAGCAGGACATAGTGTATTACCTCTTAGAGAGGGCCCGAACCTGGGTAAACACTATGTTCGTCATCCCTTGTTAACCATCGACCCTAGATCCACAACTCGGGACCCCCTACCCCGAGGTTTGCCGGTTTTGACACCGACATTGGTGCTTTCACTGAGAGTTCTGCTCTGGGTCGCCCACAGGATCAATGGCTCGCCTGATCATAGGAGAAGACATCGGATCTAGGGACCTCTTCGTCCCCGGACAACTCTTCACGTTTGGCAGCATCGTGCTGCATGCAGGCCCGATTGGTCGTCTGGGCCAGGTCAACGCCTTCGCCCCTGGACACCAAATTTGATTCGGTGGTCTGGAATATGTTGCGGACGCACGGGGCGATCTAGTTTTCACTAGATTCACTTCCCCTTCCCGCACCCTCGCCACGCCCGTTCCGGAGTCCCTTTCCGATCCGATCGGCAGATCAGCCTCGACAGTTTCGAGCTAAGAGAGCTCCGCTTCAAGCAGGGGCTAGACTCCGCCTCTGTCCAGACACATCATGTCTGGGGAAGACCTATCCTCGACCTTTGAGGTAGAATCTAGAGGCAGAGGCCAAGAGTCAATCTCGGCCGAACCTTCCTTTCACAATGCTCGCCTGGCCTTGAGCCCTTACGACAAAGCGGCAGCTAACAGCCAGGGGTCACCCCCAGCCCAAGGCAACTCGATCTCGAACCCCGACGGGGGAGCCACAAGCAAGGACGAAAGCCCATCCTTGACCTCCAGTGACGGCCCTGCACCCCTCAAGGATTCGTCTCTGCACCCCGAGATCAGCACGGCCAGTGGAAATCAAGGACCGGCCAGGGCATTGATCGCCCCCCACACCATTACAATAGAGTTCGGCTCGGAGCCCTCGAGCTCGGCGACCCTTGCTAGGGTAGACGAGGCGCTAGACCTAATTCAGAAAATTACCATCCAGGAGGACCTGCCCTCTGCCTTCAATCATCAATCCTTCGAGGCGTACGATAGGGAATTTTGCGTCCCACCCACCACCCATTTGGTAACCACTATCAATGATTTAACTGATATACTAGACTATAATTCAAAGAATGTCGAATATATGGACGAGGAGGATGTAGCCAAGGCCAATGCGGAGGTCGCCCCCACCCCTGATATGTCCATTTTGCATCATGCTTTTATATCGATATTTATTGCAATATGGGCTATTACTACACATTATGTCACAATACTTATGCCTTTTCTCTCTTATTTTACAAGGTTTACATGAAGAGGGAGAATGCAGACAGCTGGATCCTAGGCTAGAAAAGGAGCAAAATATTAGAGACCTATTCTGCACAACTCCAAAAGTCCTGAAACTCCATGAAAGTCAGTTTTGGAATATATGAAAAATATTGGGTGAAGAAAGCACCAGAGGGGCCCCACCAACTGTCCATGAGGGTGGGGCGCGTCCTACCCCCGTAGGCGCGCCCCCTGCCTCGTGGGCCACCTGGAAGCCCCCTGATGCCCATCTTCTAGTATAAGGTGTCTTTTGCTCTGGAAAAATCATAACGAAGCTTTCGGGATGAAGCACCGCCGTCTCGAGGTGGAACCTTGGCGGAACCAATCTAGGGCTCCGATGGAGTTGTTTTGTCGGGGAAACATCCCTCTGGGAGGGGAAAGTCATCACCATCGTCATCACCATCGATCGTCTCATCGGGAGGGGGTGAATCTCCATCAACATCTTCACCAGCACCATCTCCTCTCAAACCCTAGTTCATCTCTTGTATCCGATCTCTGTCTCAAAACCTCAGATTGGTACCTGTGGGTTGCTAGTAGTGTTGATTACTCCTTGTAGTTAATGCTACACTACTAGGGAAAACCCTAGTAGTAGCGCGGTTTTTGAGGCTAGCAGCAGCACTGGCAACCGCGCTACTACTATGGCGCTACAGCTAACTGTTAGTAGTAGCGCGGGCCGCACCCGCGCTACTACTGTTTACTATATCAACAGCGCTTTTCTGGAACCCGCTACTATTAGTTAGCTGTACAGTTTCCTAGCCCCTCGCTATTGCTATATCTTTCATCATTTTCCCCGCCCTTCCTACCCCGTTTCGGTTTCAATAAACTGCAATTTCCAGATACTAGGTACTACTAGATATCAATTTCATAAAGCATTATAGGTACTAGGTAGTGCTCCCTTTGTTCCAAATTACTCGTCGTGGTTTTAGTTCAAACCACGACAAGTAATTTGGATGAAGGGAGTACTAGATAACAATTTCATATATAGTCAACATGCATCCTCAAGCAGTACTAGGTGATATCAACGACGATCATCATGTGTAGTTCTAGATGATATCAACGATGATCATCATATGTAGTTCTAGATGATATCGATGACGATCATCATATGTAGTTCTAGATGATATAGCCACACACACATATATAGTTCTCGATGATAATGAAGACGATTATCATCCTCAGGCCAAACATCAGCAATGGTTTTATTGTGCTCATTGGCAATACTATATAGCTCCCAAAATTGAGTGGCTAAGCTACAGGACCCAAACCAGTGATCTTCCCAGAATTTAGTTTTCTTACCATTCCCCACTTTCCATTGGTAGCCCATTGATACGTCTCCAATGTATCTATAATTTATGAAGCATTCATGCTATTTTATTATCCGTTTGAATGTTTATGGGCTTTATTATACAATTTTATATTATTTTTGGCACTAACCTATTAACCGGAGGCCCAACCCATATTGTTGTTTTCTTGCCTATTTCAGTGTTTCGAAGAAAAGGAATATCAAACGAAGTCCAGACGGAATGAAACCTTTGGGAGCGTTATTTTTGGAATGGAAGCGATCCAGGAGACTTGGAGTTGAAGTCAAGGAAGCTTCAAGGTGGCCACGAGGGTGCCCCCCTCTACTGGGCGCGCCCCCTGTCTCGTGCGCCCCTCGAGGCTCCCTCGACCGACTTCTTTCGCCTATATATTTCCATATACCCTAAAAACATCGAAGCGGACAATAGATCGGGAGTTCCGCCGCCGCAAGCCTCTATAGCCACCAAAAACCTCTCGAGAGCCCGTTTCGGCACCCTGCCGGAGGGGGAGATCCCTCACCGGTGGCCATCTTCATCATCCCGACGCTCTCCATGACGAGGAGGGAGTAGTTCACCCTCGGGGCTGAGGGTATGTACCAGTAGCTATGTGTTTGATCTCTCTCTCTCTCGTGTTCTCTCTATGGCACAATCTTGATGTATCGCAAGCTTTGCTATTATAGTTGGATCTTATGATGTTTCTCCCCCCTATACTCTCTTGTGATGGATTGAGTTTTTCCTTTGAAGTTATCTTGTCGAATTGAGTCTTTAAGGATTTGAGAACACTTGATGTATGTCTTGCCGTGCTTATTTGTGGTGACAATGGGATATTCATGTGATTCACTTGATGTATGTTTTGGTGATCAACTTGCGGGTTCAATGAATCTATGCATAGGGGTCGGCACACGTTTTTGTCTTGACTCTCCGCTAGAAACTTTGGGGCACTCTTTGAAGTACTTTGTGTCGGTTTGAATAGATAAATCTAAGATTGTGTGATGCATATCGCATAATCATGCCCACGGATACTTGAGGTAACAATGGAGTATCTAGGTGAAATTAGGGTTTTGGTTGATTTGTGTCTTAAGGTGTTATTCTAGTATGAACTCTATGATAGATTGAACGGAAAGAATAGCTTCATGTTATTTTACTACGGACTCTTGAATAGATAGAACAGAAAGGATAACTTTGAGGTGGTTTCGTACCCTACCATAATCTCTTCGTTTGTTCTCCGCTATTAGTGGATTTGGAGTGACTCTTTGTTGCATGTTGAGGGATTGTTATATGATCCAATTATGTTATCATTGTTGAGAGAACTTGCACTAGTGAAAGTATGAACCCTAGGCCTTGTTTCCTACCATTGCAATACCTTTTGTGCTCACTTTTATCATTAGTTACCTTGCTGTTTTTATATTTTCATATTACAAATACCCATATCTACCATCCATATTGCACTTGTATCACCATCTCTTCGCCAAACTAGTGCACCTATACAATTTTCCATTGTATTGGGTGTGTTGGGGACACAAGAGACTCTTTGTTATTTGGTTCCAGGGTTGTTTGAGAGAGACCATCTTCATCCTACGCCTCCCACGGATTGATAAACCTTAGGTCATCCACTTGAGGGAAATTTGCTACTATCCTACAAACCTCTGCACTTGGAGGCCCAACAACGTCTACAAGAAGAAGGTTGTGTAGTAGATGTCACCCATTTTTGCTGCTTTAGCAGCCCAAAGGACTCCTTTCCAAAATGGGGAAGAGGCATTGCTCTCAGGACAAGATAAAATATTAGGATTATTAGTCCTATACTTGGCATCAACAATTTTCTTCCATATCTTTTGGTCTCCTTTCTAATATTTGTCAACCCAAGCAGCAAGTAAGCAAAGGTTCATATAAGCAATATTTGGAATCCCCATACCACCATATTGCTTTTTCTGAATCAATACCCCAGCTAGCTAGGTGGTACTTATGGTGACCCACATAGTTATCCCAAAAACAATGGGCCATCTGAGAGTTGATCAAGTTAATATCCCACTTAAGAAACTTGATCATACTCATCAGATAGGTAGGAATGCTAGCTAAACAAGATTGAACTAGAATTAACTTCTTCTCATAGCCTAGTAGTCTCCCTCTCCACCCAGCTGCTTTTTTCAAGACTTTGTCAACCACAGGTTGTAAATCTTCTCTCCTTAGTTTGGAGTGGTGGAGGGGAAACCCTAAGTATTTCAGAGGGAAGAACCCCAGGCCACAAGATAAGGCTTGTGCCACACACTGGACTTCCTCCTCATTAACATTAATGGGAACCAGCTCACACTTATGGAAGTTAATCCTCAAACCAGACATTTGTTCAAAGCAAGCAAGTAACCATTTTAGATTTTTTGCAGACTCTAAATTATTCTCTAGGAACAAGAGAGTATCATGTGCATATTGCAAGCTGATGATCCCTTGAGGGAAGATGTTACTCATCATCCCTGCCAACATTTTGTTCTTGGCAGCTTTATTGAGCATTCTACTGAATACATCTGCCACTAAGTTAAAAAGCATTGGAGATGCAGGATCACCTTGCCTGACTCCTTTAAAAGTTTCAGAGAACACACTATTACAATCATTTATTCTAACCCCCACTGAACTTTTAGAAAGCAAGGATGCAACTTTCTTCATCCACTTGGGGCTAAATCATCTTTGATACATAACCTTCAAGAGGAATTCTTTACTGACTCTATCATAAGCTTTTTCATAATCCAGTTTAAAGACAAAAGCCTCCCTATTGTTGGTCATAACATCATGAATTATCTCATGAGCTGTTACCACACTTTCTAATATATACCTACCCTTAATAAATGATGTTTGATTTTGATAAATAATATCCTCCCCAATATCTCCTAGTTGGTTAGCTAGGCATTTACCAAAAATCTTAAAGCTACAGTTAGTCAGTGCAATAGGCCTAAATTTCTGAATAATATCAGCATCAGGCTCTTTAGGAATCAAAGTTAACAGAGAAAAATTTAATCTATATAAATCTAAGGAATAATTGTTCCAAGCATCCACCATCAGCATTAGGTCACTTTTAATAGTATCCCAAAAATGTTGATAGAAAAGGAAAGGGAATCCATCAGGGCCAGGGGCTCCTTCTGCATAAGACCCAAATACAGCTTTCCTGACATCTTCCTCAATAATATTTGCTTCTAATTTCCTATTGTAATCATTTGAAACCTTTTTAGAAGGTTCCCAGAATTTATCATCCAAAGCAATATCCAGGGTTTCCTTCCTGCCAAACAGTTGCTTGTAGTATTCTACATCAATGTTGATAATACCCTTAGTATCCTCTACAGGGCCATCTGGGCCTTTTAACACACTGATCTGCTTCTTCCTCCTTTGATTAGCCAAAGCATGGAAGTAAGCAGTATTCCTCCCTCCCTCCAATATATTTCTCTCTCTGGATCTTTGCCTAGATTTAATTTCTTCTAACTTCCAAATATTTTGGAGATCTAGGGCAATCTTATCCATCATAGTTTTAAAAGGTGGGGAGATCACCTTTGTTTCTGACTCAATGTCCAGCAGGTTATACTCAGCAACTAGCTGTTGCTTATTTCTATTTTTTGAGGCCTCATAGTTGGCATTCCAACCTTTACACACTCTTCTAAGCAATCTAATCTTGAATTGCCATCTGTCCATAGGGTCCACAATAGAACAAGGTTTGTTCCAAGTGTTTATAACCATCTCTACAAAACCCTCCACCTGGAGCCACCACTTCTCAAACCTAAACTATTTATTTTTTTGGTGGTTTGATGGCTCCAGTGTCAAAAACTGGGGGGTGTGATCACTACCCACCCTAGGAAGGGCTTTGAGCCGAACAGCTGGGAATAAACTTTCCCAACAGGTAGATATAAACACCTTATCAATGTTAGCCATCACCAGATTATCTTGGTTATTGGCCCAAGTGAACTTCCTAGTATAATTTTTTAATTCAATCAGGGCATATTTATTGACCCAATCATTGAATAAAATTACCCAATGTAAATTCACAGCTCCAGTACTTTTTTCATCTCTCTTTCTCACCAAGTTGAACTCACCACCAATTATAGTAGGACCCAACCTGGCCTCCATAGTATTGTGGAGTTCATTTATAAAGTCCAGCTTAAGATTATCATAAGCAGCCCCATATACTGTAATAAATCTCCATATATTGTCATCCCTCTTCTTTTTAATTAAGCAGGCAACAGAGAACTGAAGGGTATCTACAGAAAGAATCTCAAAATCATCCTGTTTGATACCCACCAAAATACCACCTGCTGTACCAATAGTTGGCATCCTGTTCCAGGTGAACTCCTCCCTTGGATCTAAAGACTTAAGTTGAAGACTTGTAAAAGACTCTTTTTTAGATTCAGAAAACCCTACCAAGTCAGCATGGGTGTCTCTAATGAGTTTCCCCACTACATTTAGTTTATCAGGCTTGATAAGCCCTCTAACATTCCATATCAGTCCTACTACCATAATTAAATTACAATTTTCTACAACTACTCTTCTTACCTGACACAACCTCAGCCCATGTAGGGATATCACATGTTGTATCACTACTGTGAGCACAACGAGGTCCTACAGTTGGTGAGGTTTCTTTGTTATCTCCCTCAAAACTAATATCTAAGTTAACAGGGAGAAAACATTCAGGGTGTAATTCTTTAAAACTAGATAATCTATCATTCTCAATCAGCCTAATGGCTTGAATATTGTGGGTAATAGTTTCTACATCATCACCTAAATTCAGCCCAGCTTTCCTGGCTTTTGATAACAACACCTCATCATTAAATGTAGAAAAGGAGTTACTATTTGTATCACCTTTAGGCATCTCTAGGTCTTTTCGCTTCTTGAGGTCCTCAGCTTTCTGAATTGCTGTCCTCCCATCTCTTCTGATCCTAGTGCTCATCCTGGACGCCACAACAGGGCCCCAATTTTTTGTTTGTCCACATTGAGTGTTTTGCTGGGTTGGTATCTCTGCTACTCCTTCATCCTCAGATTCCTCATTGAATTGTTCAATTAACTAGACACCAGTGTTCTCTCCAGGCAAATTCTTCTTAATGCTTTTTTTGACATTTCCATCACTCTTCATATCCTGTATCACACTCTGGACCCTTTTTTCCAGAGAATTCATCACCTCCATAAGGGTTTTTGAGTGTGATGGGGCTTTTTGAGAGTTCTGGGAGTTTTGAGCAGGGCCTTTAGCAAACCCTTTTTTGTTCTTGTCTTTGTCTCTATCAGTCTCCATATCCTTAGGCCCCTACATTTGTAAATCTTTGTTAGGATCTCCTTCCAGCAAATCTTCATCTGATTTTTCTGACCCTTCATTATTGTGGGCAGCAGCTTCCAAATTGGATGCTGTGTCAACCAGGAAAGATATGAGGAAAAGTTCCTTATGAATCTTTACCAGCCTTTCAGTTGGGATCTTGGAGACATCTCTCGCAGCAATTTGCACTTTAATTTTTCATAAAAGCTTCTGAAGATTTCATGCCAATCAACATTAACAAGTATTCCCAAGATGTAAGCAATCTGTGAGATTACTTTCCATGAAAGCTTGTTGATTAGAATCCCCATCATAGTAACCCACACTCCTGTAGCTCAGCATATGCCACCTCTTCACCATCCCATTTATCAAAAGAGACAGTAACTCCCTTCTTTTTGAGGTTGATAGATGGGAGCTCCACCAAGTCTTTAACCTTTTTGTGAGGTGGAAATCTGACCAGGAAACGTTTCTCTGTTCGTTGTCTCACTTGTCATGGACAATTAGTTTTCCAGATCTCAGAGAAGTTGTGTTTCAGCTCTTGAGTGGTGATAGATCCTTCTTCAATCACTGCCACACAAACATTGGTCAAGTTCAACCACTTGGTAGCATCCCTGCCCTAAGGTTCAATATGGAAGAACCGTAGCCCAACATTGCCACTTCCAAAATATTGTGCAGTGGCTTGAGGCTTGTACCACTCCAGGCAATTATCCATATGATGTCCTGCCTTGTGACAAATGAAGCAGTTTTTTGGAATGGGGCATGTCCCAACAAAATGAGCTGGTTCTCCACAATTGTAGCATATCACTACTACGTCTTGAGCTTGCATTGGTTTTCCTCGAAGAGGAGAGGGTGATGCAGCAATAGTAGCGTAAGTATTTCCCTCGGTTTTTGAGAACCAAGGTATCAATCCAGTAGGAGGCTCCTCAAAAGTCCCACGCACCTACACAAACAAACAAAGAACTCGCAACCAACGCAATAAAGGGGTTGTCAATCCCTTCACGGCCACTTGCGAAAGTGAGATCTAATAGAGATAGTATGATAAGATAAATATATTTTTGGTATTTTATAATATAGATGCAAAAAGTAAAGATGCAAATAAAAGTAGATTGGAAGCAAATATGATAAGAAATAGACCCGGGGGCCATAGGTTTCACTAGTGGCTTCTCTCAAGATAGCATAAGTATTACGGTGGGTGAACAAATTACTGTCGAGCAATTGATAGAAAAGCGAATAATTATGAGATTATCTAGGCATGATCATGTATGTAGGCATCACATCCGCAACAAGTAGACCGACTCCTGCCTGCATCTAGAGTATTAAGTTCATAAGAACAGAGTAACGCATTAAGCAAGATGACATGATGTAGAGGGATAAACTCAAGCAATATGATAGAAACCCCATCTTGTTATCCTCGATGGCAACAATACAATACGTGCCTTGCAACCCTTTCTGTCACTGGGTAAGGACACCGCAAGATTGAACCCAAAGCTAAGCACTTCTCCCATGGCAAGAAAGATCAATCTAGTAGGCCAAACCAAACTGATAATTCAAAGAGACTTGCAAAGATAACTCAATCATACATAAAAGAATTCAGAGAAGATTCAAATATTATTCAGAGATAAACTTGATCATAAACCCACAATTCATCGGATCTCGACAAACACACCGCAAAAAGAGTTTACATCGAATAGATCTCCACAAGATAGGGGGAGAACATTGTATTCAGATCCAAAAAGATAGAAGAAGCCATCTAGATAATAACTATGGACCGTAGGTCTGTGGTAAACTACTCACAACTCATTGGAGGGGCTAGGATGTTGATGTAGAAGCCTTACGTGGTCGATTCCCCCTCCGGCAGAACACCGGCGAAGGCTCCAAGATGGGATCTCGCGGATACAGAAGGTTACAGTGGTGGAAATTGTGTTTCATCTGCTCCCAGGATGTTTTTGGGGTGCGTAGGCTTATATAGGAGGAGGAAGTACGTCGGTGGACGCCCGAGGGGCCCACGAGACAGGGGGCACGCCCTATGGGGGGGCGCCCTCCTATCTCGTGGGAGCCTCGGCTGCTTCTTGACTTGCACTCCAAGTCCTCTGGATCACGTTCGTTCCAAATATCACGCTCCCGAAGATTTCATTCTGTTTGGACTCCGTTTGATATTCCTTTTCTTCGAAATACAGAAATAGGAAAAAAACAGCAATACGGGTTGGGCCTCCAGTTAGTAGGTTAGTCCCAAAAATGATATAAATGTATAAAATAAAGCCCATAAACATCCAAAAGGGGTAATATAATAGCATGGAACAATCAAAAATTATAGATACATTGGAGACGTATCAATCACATCCTTTAATTTTGGATCATAGTTGATAACAGCCTCTTCCTTTCTGCTTTGACTACAGTCAACTTTGTTAACACTGCTTGATTTTCCCTGCTGTTCCTTCTGGGAGTTGAAACTTTTGGTCTTCTTCTTCTGCTGCAAGTTTTGATGATTTTATTGGAAGGTGCTTGACTGACCTTCCCCAAAACCCTGAAATTGAGGTCCAGACTGTTACTGAGCAGGGGGAGGACCATACTGTTGCTGTTGTTGCTGCATAACTGGCATCGCAGGAAGAAATTGTTGCGCCACTGATTGAAGTGTGGGAATTGGACCCCTTGCCATGGCTGCATCCCTTGCATTCCTCCCTGACCATTAAATTGCTGGATAGGACCAATGTTACCTTGATGTGCTTGCATCCCAGGAGGGGCTTGGTGGTGGAAGCCACCCAAGTGCTACGGCAACTGCTGCATCTGCCCATGTGTTGAGGATCGGCTCTGGTCACTTGTTGCATGAGATGTGTCGCCCCGACCAGTCCCTCCTCCACCACCACCACGACCGCCTCCCCTATTTCCAGTCATACCCATCACCACCTCGGCGTAGGTCGCTCTGCCCGACCCCCCTCTCCACAGATCCTTGGAGAAGCTGAATTTCTTCGGCTGCTGACGCTTGACTGCTTCTCCAGCTGGGTAGCAATCGCTTGCGGCAAATTTTTTTGGCTAGAAATAAATCTAGCGGATCCAAACTAGCCTGCCGTCGGCAGCAGGAACCCTAGCTCCCCTTGGTGAAGGGACGGACCAGAGCTGCCCATATATATCCACCAACTCCTCGTCCTCACTCTGCGGACGTGTCTTCTGCGAATACACCTCCCCTATATGAGAACGGTATTCCTGACCCACTTCAGCTTTATCTGAGTCACGCAGGCTGACCTGCGGGGCCCTTCTTCCCATCAGATCCCCAACGGTCCTTGAATCCATGGATGTAGCTCGCTGGTGCAATTGATTTGTCACCGGAGCTGCCTTGAACGAAGAAGGGCGGCACAGAGACCCATACCTGGCTCCCAAGGGGATGTATAAGCTGCCAATTGCAACCTCCATCCGATCCCCTGCCTCCCTCCCCCGCCTCACCAATGATCCCGGCGGAAATGCCGCCATCTCGCCCATTGAACACGCGATGTGGATGACGCCTCTGCAGCCGCCCAATCTAGCACCTAATCCGGCTCGAGATGCTCTTCTGATTGGAACAGACAATCCGCCGCATCTTTTGTCACTCTCGCCATGATCCGCTCGACTAGAGCCAGCTTGGTTTCCTTTGCCTTCTCTGCCGCACGCACCACCGTCTTCTCCGCCTTGTTCACCGCCCATAGTAGCGCCTCCAGGTCTTCGACCGACAGTCTCCTATCGCTTGAACCTCCTCTCATATCGAACTCGATCTGGAGTCAAAACGACCCCCAGACCAATTCCGGGACCAGAGCGCCCGAGCGAGCGGATCCTCGCATCCTTTATCGCGCCGGAGAGCGCGCCACCGGCCGGAGTCGGGGGATAGTGGAGGTTGGTGGCGGTCGTCGGCGTGGATGGGGAGGGCGATGGAGATGCGGCCATGGAGATGCGGTCATGGGGAGGACTAACTCTCCTTCACGAGCCGTCATCACCTTTCACTTTCAGGTCCACATCCATTCCATCCTGCCTCCATTTCTACTTTTCTTAATTTTTCTTCCAACTTGTAAGGCTATAAAGCCAAGGCTCTAGCTCGATGGAGAACCATCTCTTGTATTAGGGTTTCTGTTGGAGTTGTGTCGAATATAGTGTATAAGATAGGTTACAGTTGGACTCTGAGTTGTATCGTGTTTAGATAGGATATGGAGTCGTGTCCTAATAGGACACTTGTATCCTAGGCCTCTCATATATAGCGGGGGTAGACACACGATGTAATCTATGGCAACATAATAGCATAGGAAAGCAGGGGAAGCCGGTGGCATGTGCCGGCGTCCAGGGCCACCTGGTACGGTATTGTAGCGGTGTCATGGGGAGGAGCGCCCATAGTCAGGCTCCGGGGATGTAGCCATATCGGTGAACCTCGTTAACATATCTCGGTGTCGTGCTCGTGTGATTGCTTGGTCCTCGAACGATCGATGGTTGCCTCGGATTTAATCTAACAAGTAGTATCATGAGCTAGGTTGTCCGGAGGTTGTGGATTGTTGATCTAGAGGAAATATCAAGTCTGAGATGCAGTCGGCTACGGTGTGGTTCTCGGCGAGATTGAAAAAATGCAAGACGGCAACGGTGGAGAGGATCGTTGTCACATGGGGCATGTTTGGTTGCCTGCATTAGGCCCAGCCTGGCCCGTGCAGGAAAGATTGAGCCCGTTTGGCTAGTTGTATTTACTATTGGGCATGCACAACACGAAACTTAAAGCGCACCTGGGCCTGGCTCGCTGGAAACGCTCAGATCGGCAGTTTCTAGCGACTCTGGCTGAGGCGAACACACATGGTGGGCCACTAGCACGAGGGGAGATGGGAGGGATACGAGCTGGTATGCAGCCTGTGCGTGCTTACCTTCTCCTACCTCCAGGCTCCAGTAACCTTCTCTCTAATTCTGTTATACCTAGCCCCTTCCAATCTACACAACGGTGCTTCGATTCGAGGTAAGCTCTACACGAAAAAGATGCACCTCGATGCTACGGTTCCATTCAGGCGATCGATTCACAGTTTTGTCGGCAGCAAGTTCTTAACTTGGTCTTCCCGTTTGAAGCTATTCTGGACAAATTTTGTCAGATTCGTCGTGCATGATCGATCGTTTGAAATTTCATTTGACCAGCAGCCTAATCTCACAGTTTCGCACAACATTCGTGTTGTAAATTTTTGGTTTCGATGATCGTAGCTTCATCTCTCTTTGAACAACAGCTTATTGCACGGTCGCCGCCATGTCGAGCTCCTTGGTCCTCTACTTAGAGCCCTCTTATTCATCGCTCTCGATGCCGACGCCCTTTCCCTTGATCTCCTTGCCCACTTCCTACTACACTAGAGTCGTTTCCGGTGTCGCTCATCTCGGCCTACTCTCTGTCGTCCTCGTATTGCACTGATGCTGCAATGGCACGCACACTGTTGTCTTGTGTCCTCTGCCTCTGTGCACACTGCAGTTCGTCGCGCCGTCGATGGAGTCGATAATCTTGTCCTCCTCTCTCTTGCCCTACTACATTGGAGTCGTTTCCGGCATCGATCATCTCGGCCTCCTCTCTCATCCACTGCACTAACGATACCATGGCGCAAGCACTGCATTCTCCTCCTCTGTCGACTGTCTTAGGGTGAGCACCGCAACTAGTTCGCTGACGGTGTCGCTCGCCGTGCCGCCGACGGGGTCGCTCGTCCATGACTCCATGCTCATCATGTCGGACACGACGCCACAGCCACTATCCACCGCAGTCGCCATTGTCCTGCACACACTACATTTCTTCTCCCCCTTCCTTTGCTAGCTCTTAACCCTGTGTGCTAAGTGCAAGTGCTAACTCTTAATCATACCTCATGCGTGCAACCACACACCATGTTCATGTGCCGCTTGGGCCAATGCAGGCAACCAAACAAAGTGCACTTGCGTATTACCTAATGCAGCGACCCTAGATGTAGGCAACCAAACAACTTGCAAATGACGCATTTGGGGTTGTTTTTGCTCAACCAGACTGGGTTGAGAAGTGTATGCAATGCAACTATTGTTCACTACTTCAACGGAACACGCCCATGGTCTTTCCGTGTTTGATCAGGGGCAATAGCTCCTGTGCGACACATTTGAGGTGAATTGGCAAGAGTGCAACATTGTTCGAGCGAATGGCTATGGTGCGACAATTTTGAGCAGGTAAATAGCCCAGGCACGACATGGCTGTTAAACTGAACTGATGCCCTCGTTAGCTGTTGGGGGTTGGACCCACCACTTATCCACGTAAGCGCTGGACCCACCACTTATCCATGTAAGCGTGGGACCCACCACTTGTCTACTCGCAGGACCCACCTCCTCGCAGCTAGAAGAGATGAGCGCCCATGCCCGTCCGCCTGCCGCCGCCCATTCACCCCCTTTCCCCAATCTTTCTCTTCTCCAGTGACCTAGCGCAAATGTCTACCTCCTCCGCCACGCACTCAAAATGGCGATAGTATGGACCAGTGCTGCTCACAAGGTGCCCTGATTGCCCATGCCCAGACCCTCTTAAACGGTTGGTCACTAAGAGGGGTGACAATGACAATCTTGGGCGGGAATTTGTGAAATGCTTGAGCAAACCAATGGCAGGAAGGGATGGCAAGGTAGATCTCAGTTCTTAGCCCATTGTTTCTCTGTCTTTTGCTCTGATTTGTCCATATTTTGTTTTTTCTCCTTGAATTTGGGATTTAGGGTTCATGTTGTTCTTTTCAGATCTTAAAGAAATGTTACCATTTCGAGTGGATTGATGAATATGTTGATAGGATTCAGTATCAGGGCTACGTTGATTCGAGCGTGGCCGCAACCTAGGAGTTCAATTTGGGCGGGGTGCCGCCGATTGCTGTGGAGAATACGGGGAGCTCGGGCGGAGGGGCGGGCAGAGTCGTGCCGATGGCGATGTATGTGCGCAATGCTGAACTACATGCGGAGTCCGAACTGACCGAGGAACTGAAGAAGATCAAGAAACATCTAATGCAGATGATCGATTTGCAGAAACAA